>NC_090756.1:18730814-18763314 GCF_036898095.1 Palaemon carinicauda | reverse complement strand
CAACACAATAAAAATATAAGTTTTACGACAAAACTTGCCAATTCATTACGGTAACATGACTAAGCAAAAAAATGCAAAACAAATAAAAAAGGGCACTCTATGAAAAATAGCAACGTGCTAATGGTGGTCCCTTCAGAAAACAAAAAATTCAGCCACGTGCTAGGAAAACCATCAAGGCACATTTTCCGACAAATAAACATCTAAATGAATCATTACTCTGTGATAGTTACTTAGTACATAGTAATTCCGAAAGAAATGGGAAAAAACGAAAAAATAGCAAACACAGGAAAATCGAACACATACTTATATATATACGCCATATCTGGCTAAAAAAAAAGATAGGCATGGGTAGCCAGATCATCTAGAAACACTTTCCAACACAATAAAAATATAAGTTTTACGACAAAACTTGCCAATTCATTACGGTAACATGACTAAGCAAAAAAATGCAAAACAAATAAAAAAGGGCACTCTATGAAAAATAGCAACGTGCTAATGGTGGTCCCTTCAGAAAACAAAAAATTCAGCCACGTGCTAGGAAAACCATCAAGGCACATTTTTCGACAAATAAACATCTAAATGAATCATTACTCTGTGATAGTTACTTAGTACGTAGTAATTCCGAAAGAAATGGGAAAAAACGAAAAAATAGCAAACACAGGAAAATCGAACACATACTTATATATATATACGCCATATCTGGCTAAAAAAAAAAGATAGGCATGGGTAGCCAGATCATCTAGAAACACTTTCCAACACAATAAAAATATAAGTTTTACGACAAAACTTGCCAATTCATTACGGTAACATGACTAAGAAAAAATGCAAAGCAAATAAAAAGGGGCACTCGCGAAAAAATGGCCAACATTCTAATATACGGCATCTCAGATAAAAAAAAAGACATGCACGTGTTAGCCCAACCATCAATGCACACTTTCGAACAAATAAACATGAAAAAAATCAATACTATTCGGCAATTCCTTACGCTGCAGTAAATTTTTACAAATATTGAAAAAAACAGAAATTGGCAACCGCAGTTAAATACCCCACATACCAATATCTACGGCGTATCTGACAAAAACAAAGTCACCGATGGGTAGCCAGATCATCTATACACACTTTCCAATGCTATAAAAATAAAAGTTTTGCGATACTATTTGCTAATTTCTCACGGAAAAATGACTTGGCCAAGAAATGAAAAAAACTGAAAAAGGGGCACTCGCGGAAAAATGGCCAACATTCTAATATACGGCATCTCAGATGAAAAAAAACACATGCACGTGTTAGCCCAACCATCAAGGCACACTTTCGAACAAATAAACATGAAAAAAAATCAATACTATTCGGCAATTCCTTACGCTGCAGTAAATTTTTACAAATATTGAAAAAAAACAGAAATTGGTAACCGCAGTTAAATGCCCCACATACCAATATCTACGGCGTACCTGACAAAAACAAAGTCACGCATGGGTAGCCAGATCATCTATACACACTTTCCAACACTGAAAAAGCAAAAGTTTTGCGACACTATTTGGCAATTTCTTACGGAAAAATGACTTGGCCAAAAAATGCAAAAAACTGAAAAAGGGGCACTCGCGGTAAAATGGTCCTCGTGGTGATGAACGGCATTTCAACTAAAAAAAAATCATGCACGTGGTAGCTAAATCATCCACCAAGAATTTCCACATCCGATAACCTATACAAGTTGCACCATTCTACGACAATTTCATAATACGTAATAACTTTGATAAATATGCAACTTACCTTAGAAGGGTAAACTCGGTCGCGAACGACCCCGACGTGTCTCAGAAATCTGGGAAGGAGGAGAGCTAGAGCGAAGCACGTCTGTACACTACCAGAGCGTGTGGGCAAGTGACCGACTGCAGGTCGATCACCCACAAATTCCATCACGGGGGTGAGTCACGTGATAAAAACCTCTTTTGTTTTGACGCTCGGGGTCGCGTACGACCCACCGTACCTATCCAGGGTTAAAGTCTTCATG
The DNA here is from genome assembly GCF_036898095.1 of Palaemon carinicauda. Lineage (NCBI taxonomy): Eukaryota > Metazoa > Arthropoda > Malacostraca > Decapoda > Palaemonidae > Palaemon > Palaemon carinicauda. The sequence continues at coordinate 18,761,312 of NC_090756.1, read as the reverse complement.
GCTTTGCCTAAAGATAATCCATATTAAATAGAGCAACGTTTGTTTTGTGTGGGGGGGGGAGCGCATTAAAAATTGTCCTACCACACCAAGAAAATGGGATGAATTCCTGCCTTGAAAATGTCACTCAAGGTACAGTACTTGTCCAATTAGTATGTCAGCAGGCTTAAAAATACTTTAAATGGTATGTCAGCAGGCTTAAAAATACTGACTTTTCTGTAACAGGAGATATAATTTAGTCAAGTTGCTAGAGGTTCGCAGCAATAAAGTTTTTGGGCCGCTCACTTCACGGATATTGTAAGTCATCTGCAAAATGAAAATTGTATGAAATAGTGCAATACCTGTAAACTAATGTGATGCGAGATATTGAAATTTAGCTTTCTTAGGTTGGGCAAAACTTAATGTTTTTCAATTCATTACTTAAGAACCAAAACAAATAGAACCCTTTACGCTGATATTATACATAATTATTCTAAATTGGGAATCATGCCAAGCCTTAGGCATAACTTTTAGCAATAATTGTACATCAGGTTTTTGTCATCTTTACTCTATTATTACGATGTCTGGCAACAACTTGCCCATCACCCGGTGTCCAATGTTACCATCGTTACAAAAAAAAAAAAAAAAAAAAAAAAAAAGGAAAAATTACATAATCTCCATTAGTGTAAGTTATTAAAAAAAAAAATTTCTGGCTATACAACCTAATTCATTTAAAATGTCTGATCGTAGAAAGTCAACATAATGAGTGACCCATTTAAATGACTCTGAAGTTTTTATCTTTGTAGGAATAAACAATCATTCATATCCAGTTATGTATATGAATGTAATTTTTTGTAAGAATTGTTCAAACAATAACCCCATTGATATTCACCGAAAAAATATACTGGGTTATAAAAGTGCCTACCACGTTTAATTTCAAATGATGTGTGATTAGTCATAGTTTGCTATTATGATCTGCAAATTTATTAGATACCAACATGCAAAATTATTATTTAACCTTAACCCAGGTCAGAACAAAACAAAAAAGAAAAAGTGTCATACTGTATACAGTAATGATTAAGATGAAACCTTACCTTGAACATTAAAGTATGTATCCAAATGGTGTCAGCTGACTTTTCTTTTACTTAAAACTTAAAATTGTCTTGCAGTTGGATTTCCATTTTGGTTTACAGCCCCCATAGATACAATTTGGTTAATTTCACAGGCGTTCAAGCACACAAGTTCTTGGGCATTTCCTCAATTCACACTGACAATGTATGCCATTACCTGAAAAAGAATACTGTATTAGTCATTACAGTAGCGATCCTGATCTTTCAAATTTTTCATTGTACATCTCAAAACAAAAATAAAAGTAACTACGGGTAGCATCACATTCTCCAATTTTTTTTTTCCTATGTTCTGAAAATCTCCTGGAATTAATAAAAACTTCAACACCATTACACCAAGTCTCACATAAGGCTCAACACTAGGTCAAATTTCCTCTAAACCTTGTATGAAGCATCGATCATTTGCAGTTATTTATTGCAAAACATTAGCCGCTAAAGTTAAGAGTTCTCACGAGATATCCAACCTACCTCTATTTCCCAGCTGTGGGATAAACTATCTCTTAGCAACTATTTCCGATGCATTATCCTTATGACATCTTTGGCTACTAATCAAGGCATTTTACAGAGAAACCTTTTCCCTTTCTCCATGATGATCTTTGTTATTGCCCATGTCTGCTACTGGTGATTTAAACTAACAAAAGCCTTACTTGATTACTAACAAGATATGCTGGTCACTGGTCCAATCAAGCATTTTTCCCCATTTCATTCAGGTTATTCCTGCGGATTCTTTTCCATCACACGAAAACCTGTAACAGTCCAGTATTACAAGATAGTAAAGTAAGACACCAGCCTACAGAATGGACCTCCTTCCTCAGGGGTTGCTAATCTTGAATTAGAAAGTACATTACTGCAAACTAACCCTAGTCAAACCCCACTACCATTTGGAAAAAGGCCATGGTAGTGGAAATCCATGGACATCAAATCTGCAGCTGAAACAGATGAACCTTCTACCTTGATTCAATTCTTGGAAAGCCCCGCTCTCAATACTCGATAATGGGACAACCTTGAGAGTAGAAGCATAGTTTCCCTTTGAAATCTAACTATTACTGAATGAACCGGGAATGCAAGAGAATTCTAAATCAATTGGATCAAAGAAAATTCTCAAATCCAGACATCCAAGACCACCTTTGGCCCATGAAACCCATAGCCAGCTTTAACCCTTACAACCACTAAAATTCATTAAGATCACTTAAAAGCCATATGAAGCAATGTAAAGTTTCTCAGTGGCTGAAAACCATCCATAAATAGGTGTCATGGTTGACTTTTGCTAGTGTATCTGCTCAAATCTATTACGAAAAAAACATGCAGCTCGGATTGAGTTCTCTGCCTCTATCATCTGGTCACCACCACCCTCCTAATAGATTTAAAACACTCAATAAAGAAGAACCAACAACCCAGCCTGAAACTTGTGCCTGTTCTCTGGAATATGAATATGACTGGTCCAGGAACCAAATCAGAAACAAAGTAATCCCAAGTAGGTGAGGGAGGAACTGGCGCACACACCTCGATAATCCTGGCAAAAAAACAGAACTCCCTCAGGGCATTTACAGTTGTTGTTGCTGTTATAACTTAAGACCACACACACTGAAGACAAACATTAGCAACAACATACAAATCAGATGCAGACAAGTTGTGCTGCCGTACAAAATGAATCTCTCACTGGGAAAAACTAACTGCCAAATGACTGGAATCATAGATAAAGTTGAGTAAAACTTATATTCATACCCATGCTCTGAGGACCAAGTTTTAGTATTAGGGCAGAAGAAACTGACTGAAGTAGAGCATTTGGAGAGCGCCACCAAAAAGGTTCACTCGGCCCAAAGTTGTCAGCATAACACTTCATGGTCGTTTCTTCATATCTAACCTTAGCCACTGCTCAGGTGATCAAGGACTACACTAATCACAGAAAACAGACAAGAATGACTGCCATCCACAGGAGAGCGTAGGTCAAAACCAAATAATCCAAAGAATATGGGAAGGATCAAACTTCAAGTAAAGTAGTTTGTCATATGGAGCACCAGAGCATAAAATCCACTCTCAATATGGCCAGAAACAAGAGGGGACCGACTCAATTTGGGAGGCTGATCCTCCTCACCAACCATCATTATCAAACCACTTTTCACAACTAACAGCCATTACAGCTTTGGATAAAACATTTTTATTTAAATGGACAAAAGAAATGTACAATTATCACATTTGAAGAATTTCTTATATAGTACTAATAAATAAATTCCAATTAAATTGTGAAAAATATTGATCATCATGGCCTGACTGAGGAAGGAATACTGTGTCAGTTCTCTGAAGCAGAAATTTTTTTTTCTATGCTGTTGCTCATTCTTTGCCCATCACTTGCAACTGTTCAGAATAATTGTGAGCAATGCATGGGTTGGACAAGGACTGAGAATATATTACATGCAACTACCCCCTTCCAAACATTGCCGACGTGACCTCCTACCTGCACAAAGCGAAGGTTTTCTCTACGCTCGACCTCCTGAAGGGGTATTATCAGGTGCCTATGAACCCAGAAGACATCCCCAAGACCGCCATCACCACTCCGTTTGGTACATACACCTTCAATTACTCCTGTTTTGGCCTTCGTAATGCTGGGGCAACGTTTCAACGTCTCATGGATGGCATCTTAGGGGACCTCCCTTTCTGTGTATGTTATGTGGACGACATACTTGTGTTCTCCTCCTCAAAAGAGGAACACCTCCGTCACCTGCGCATCGTGCTCGACCGCCTGCAACAAAACGGCCTTGTAGTCCTGTACGAAAAGTGTACCTTTGGTGCCAACGAAGTGTCGTTCTTAGGGCACCGTATCACTCCTGAAGGAGTCCATCCCCTCCCTGAGAAGGTAGCAGCCGTTCAGAACTTCCCCGCGCCCTCGACCGTCAAAGCTCTGCAGGAATTCTTGGGCATGATCAACAATTATCACCGTTTTCTGCCAGCCATTGCCGCCACTCTTGCTCCCCTCTACGCCTCCCTCAAGGGCAAGCCAAAGGACCTGAAGTGGGGTCCCCTTCAAGAAGCAGCCTTCTGCAATGCAAAGAAGGCCCTATCAACTGCTGCGGGTCTCACTTCTCCTATACCACACGCCCCTCTCCTCTCCACCGATGCCAGCGACGTCGCTATTGGTGCAGTACTCGAGCAGGTGGTCAAAGGCTCGCCCCGCCCATTGGCCTTCTTCAGCAGAAAACTGTCCAAAGCAGAATCGGGTTATTCTACCTTCGATCGAGAATTGCTGGCGGTGCACTTTGCTGTCCGTCACTTTCGCCATTTCTTAGAAGGTACGCCCTTCGTCATTCGCACAGACCACATGCCTCTGGTGCACGCCTTCACTCGACAGTCTGACGCCTGGTCCGCCAGTCAACGCCGACATCTCTCCGCCGTGGCTGAATACAATTGCACCCTCCAATACGTCCCTGGGAAAATGAATCCCGTTGCCGATGCCCTGTCAAGAAACACGTTGGCTGCCGTTCAACTGGGATTGGATTACAACGCCCTGGCTGAAGCCCAACGACAGGATCCAGAGTATCAAGCTTGTAGGACATCCTGCACGTCCCTCCGCTGGGAAGACTTTCCCCTCGAAGACCAACACCAACCTCCTCTGTGACGTCAGTACTGGTAGACCGCGACCTTGGATTCCTGCTCCCACGCGCCGACAGGTGTTTGATTTCATTCACGGCCTTTCACATCCCTCATGCCGTTCTACTGCACAGCTGCTGAAGGCGAAGTTCATTTGGCACGGCATTTCTAAGGATGCTAAGGATTGGGTCCGCGCCTGTACTTCTTGCCAAACTTCCAAAGTACATCGACACACGGATTCAGGAGTGGGCACCTTTCCTCAACCTCAGCGTCGTTTCGCACACATTCACGTCGACGTTGTAGGCCCCCTACCCACATCACAAGGACATCGTTACCTGTTTACCGTCATCGACCGCTCCACTCGTTGGCCTGAAGCCATTCCCATGGAAACTGCAACGTCCGCCTCATGTACATCTGCCTTACTCTCTGGATGGATTTCAAGATTCGGTATCCCTGAGCATATTACTTCTGACAGGGGAACCACTTTCACCTCTCAATTGTGGACGTCATTAGCGAATCTCCTGGGCATCACCCTACATCAGACAACGACCTACAACCCCGCTGCCAATGGAATGGTTGAACGTTTTCATCGCACCCTCAAAGCAGCTTTGATGTCCCGCAGCAAGGATTGCAACTGGTTTACTCAGCTTCCCTGGGTCCTCCTGGGACTAAGGACCACTCCTAAAGACGCCCTCGACGTCTCGGCAGCTGAAATGGTGTATGGCGACCCGTTGGTCGTCCCTGCCGAATTTTTTCCTTCTACAACCTCCTCCGACGATCTCCAGCGCATACGTCACGTCGTGGGAAAATTTACTCCGTGCCGCCAGACTTACAAGCCCCCAGCGAAGCATCACATACCAACGGACTTGCACTCTGCAACGCACGTCTTCCTACGCAACGACACTAGCAAGCCACCACTAACGCCCCCTTATACGGGCCCTTTCCTTGTGATCCGACACAGTCCGAAAGCATTCCTACTAAACATTCAGGGCAAAGAAGACTGGGTCTCCATTGATCGTCTAAAACCTGCTTATCTTCTGCCAGATGACCCGCCTACAGTTCCCCTCACCAGATCAGGGCGCCCTATTTAACATGTACAGTATGTCATTTTTAGGGGGGGGAGCCATGTACCAACCGTGTGTCACACAATTGTACATAATTCTTTTGCATATATTATGCTTGTATCTTCGCTCTTCCCTCGCACTAAACGAACGTGAAAATTCATGTCTGCTGTTTCCTCTGTAACATTGTCTGTCTTGTTAACTTGTTATGTCCTGTTGCCTTGAGGTTTTGTATATAAAGGAGAGTGTTCTATAACAATATAACTCAGTTGATTGCATCCTGCCTTTGAGTTCACAACCCTCACTCGGCTCCGTCACACAGTACTTCGACCTGCCTGGGTAAAGGTTAACCATTGACTAGCAGCTAATGGCATAAATAAACCATACACTAAGCTCTGTTTTCACCTTTGGTAGTAACAGACCTCCAGCATTGCAAATTAAAGGGCACTTAACATTACAATATAGGAGACATTACAAACAAGAGGCACACAATTTGATACTAATTTTCTTAGCAGGTTCCCGTTGAGTTCAAACACAAAAGGAGGGGGGAATGTTTCTAATATTAATTTCAATATTCTCCTTAACCTGCTTTACTAAAATTTACTTTATTCAATTTTCTATTCTCCTCCAAGAATGGATCCTCTGGTAAAGACTTACCAAAATACACTACCATTACTAAGGGTAATTTGAGTTCATATTTAAAATAACTTTCATTTCAATTTCATATTTTCAAGCCCACTACAGTATTACCCACCTCTGTATCATAACTTAGTTCCATGGGAAACCTAAAGTATTTTAGTCCTATTAGATAGTGCGACACATTCCCTATAAACGTACTGAACACAAAAGTACTCTACCAACTATCATTTTATAAAAAGTATGAAGGATACTGTACAGTACAGTTCTTTATCATTGTATGGAAATAGAGTTAGACTTTAGGCTAAATAAAACTGCGGATAGTAGATTTTATTTTAGTACTCGATATTCCAGGAGAGAAATGTAAAGTTGGAACAGACAAAGAGGTGTAACGGTACTTTTAAAATAATGCTCTTAGTGCAACATTGCTTTCATTACAAAACAGCCTAAGAGCTTATGAAGGAAGAATTCATAATTCAGTTATAAAAAATTTTCAAAGCAAAACGGGATTTCAAAGACTGCCTTTATCGAGATTAAACTTATCCCATCATTTTAAACATCCTATCCTGCATCTTTTAAAAAAAAAATCCTATCCAAGTTTATAGGACAGTGTCCAACTTGACAATGGGAGTGGAATCAAACAAGGACTAATCTCATCTACCTCATCCTATAAACAGCCAGGAATTTTGTACTCTGCAAGAGTATCACTATTAATAACATTTATGTTAAGCCAGGTACATGTGTGGTGCAAAAGAACGTAATGCACCATGTTCTTGTGACAAAAAACTCCAGTGTGGACAGAGACTTGAACATGTGCACGTTGTTGTGCCAAGTAGTCTCTCTCTACAATTGTCGGTAAATGTCTAACATCAAAGGGTACGCATGTCAAAATGTGTGAATGGAACGTAAATTGCACGCACGTCAACTAGCTACACCGAGTCTGCTTAACCTGATGACACCAAGAAGAATACATATTTAAGTCTGATCCCCTCTGTTTAACTTGTGGCTGATTGGAATAAAAAAGTAGTCACTCAGTTTATAAGCTATTATGAAGTGAAATTTTTACAATGGTATCCAAAACATCCACACCATTTTAATAAAATATCACTATCATGCATGGATAGAGAGAGTTCAGAATATAGGGATACCAATGGAGGATTGCAAAAAAACTACTTCTGCTCGTGTCACAGAAGGGAAAAGATAGTTGGTAAACAACATTGACAGAATGATCAGCAATTGCAGTGGAACTCAACAAAGCTACAATCCCGCCCACTATAGTTGCGTTCTCTACATTTTGACACCTTGATGCACGAATATTTATAACACTTAAGCTAGAATGCTCTGCTCTCGTGTCTGTACCCCGCTTTATATGTTGACCTGGATTCCAAAGACTGCTGGTGTCTTGGGAAAATAAGTAATTGAGAAAACCACAGTATAAGAGGAAGTAATTACATTTACTTCCTAACTGGCTGAAATGACCAAGATTCATTATTCAAGGCTTTGCACAAATAATGAGAAAAGAAACCATACTGGTGTACGATATAAACCAAAACTGCTGTTAACTGGCTTGGATTTTGATAGGTCTTTTCAAAAACTTGCACCAAACCATTCAATCCACCACAGCCTGGAATATTGTTCCTTAAACTGTACAAAATAACCATGAATACCACACTTTCATATGTGCCATCATTTTTCAGTGTATTTTGTGAGATGGAGTGCTTAGCCAATTGTCTTGAGATTTTTAATTTGAAAATTGCATTTAAATTAAAAGATTGAAAAAAACTATGACCTACATATATCTATCACAGTTCAAATTATACCCCAAACATAAACGCAGCAAATGCCAAATTACTTAATTTCAAGGGCTTTTTCTGGTCCATTACAGCAGGGGAACCTTAATTTCCAGTTATTTTATGTTCGTTCGAAAGCATTAAATATTTCGCATCGTATATTTATTGTTAAATCATCACTGTTGAAGCACTCATACTAGTATTTGTTCTCGAATGTTTGTAAACTGTTACTATAGGAATTTATTGAGTTACCATTATGAATGAAGAGCCTAACACCTCAACCCGACCTTGGCCTTGTCAAAGTTATTTAACCATGTTTCATATAATGCTAGTACTGTATATCCAAATATTTCTCATTTATCAATCCTCGAATTTGAATAGTTTTATTACCATCAAATTGTATACGGAGACAATAACACTCGAATAATTAACAATAAAAGGCAATGCTACCTCCCAAAGCTCAAAACTCATAGATCTGGTACTTAACTTTGATGGGGAGACCTGAGAGTCCGACATCAGAGCGAAAAGCGGAGAAAACACCAAAGAAACACCAGACAAAAAAACGCGAGACGTATCCAGTACGGGTGCTATAATAGGAGTGAGTTCACTAGCGTGGGTTGGGTTGGTAGTACTGTAGTAGCTTACGCAGCATAGATGTTGAACGGCACCTCGCTGTTTCAGGGATTTTGAAGAGGAAATCTCTAATTGGTTCGAGGCCTCTGGTTATGATTTATCTCGCCCCAGTAATATACCGACACCTTATATAGGTGAGCGAGCTGGGTTCAACCTGGCATTCCTATGCAATTTTTCTCTGGTAATATATAGCAGTTATATACCTTAGAAATGGTGCTTAAGGAGCATTTCACTGGGCGGCACAGGTCTCTCGCCCAGAAATAGATTTTTCCTACGTCAAAATCCCTTATTTACATAACCACAGTTTATGACATCCTTAGTATCCATGATCAGTATTTTCTGCTAGTCTTATCAAATACAAGTCATAAGTTTTGAAATTTCTTTAATTTCCTGTGTGGTCATTTGATTTATTTAACTTTGTGCAGTTTATACATTTTACTTGTTGCAAATTAATTCTTAGGCGGAATGGTTTTCTGGACATTTCCCGCAGACTTTACTAGTCTTAGACTTGCAATTTTCAAAATGTGCACTGTAAACTATAATTTTACGCAAGTAAATACTGTAGCTAACAAAATCTGGAAATAAAGGTTTTGTAGAAAATCTTTTTAGGCCTACATGTATTTTTGGTGTCTTGAAGGTTTTTGATAATTTCTGGCAGAATTAGTTTTTGAGTTATGATGGGTCGACTACCATAACTGAAAAGCTATGACTTTATATAAGATATAAATTCCTGTACAATCAGAATACCTTAAAATATAGTGTAACAGTCTAAATGTAAGATGTTTGAATTAACTTAAACTTCGTTACCGATATTTAACACGAACGAAAAATAAAATAATTACTGCACCCAAAACAGAGCAATAGTGAAAACAAAGGTTTTGTTTGCCAAGACAATGCCTCCTAACTAACAAGGCTATCAATCTATTGGTTCTTGCTCCTCCATAGCTACCTCGCTTCCTTCACAATGAAACATTATCTCATTTAAGGACTGTAATGCCTTGAGATAAGAGTGTCCCAACATACGAGAAATTTGAGATACAAGGAAAATTGAGCAAATTTTTGTCCCGAGATAAGAGATAAATTTGAAGTACGAGGCAGTTCCCCATAGGAACACCTGGTGGCCGAGTGTGAAAGAGGCTTCTCACCAGGACAGCATCGCTCCGTCTTTCCCGCCGGATCTCCGTCGCATTAAGTTATCTCTGAGCATCTGCCGTAGCGTTTGCTTTTTTCTACAGGTTTTTTGCGTTGATCAGTACAGGATTAAGTGAATAAGCAATGCAACGGTAGTGAAAAGAAAAAGCGTATGATGATAATCGAGATAAAGCATGAAATAATCGAAAACACGAGTGGTGTAAGAGTGACTGAGCTGGCTCGCCAATATGAGAGGAGTACATCAACAATATGTATCATCCTCAAGCAGAAGGATGCTATAATAAGCACCTAGCCTTCCAAAGGACTAACCATCCTTTCCAAACAACGCAATGATATCTATGACGAGATGTAGAGGCTGTTTTTAACATGAATAAAGGGAAACTTGCGACACCAGTGGAAACCTTCAAAGGCAGTCGTGGCTGGTTAGATATCTTCAAAACACGGACTGGGATACACTGTTGTGAGGCATGGGGAAGTAACAAGTTCCGACTCAAAAGCGGCGGACTTCGTCAAAACCTTTACCTCGGTTATCGCACAAAAGGCTACATCCCCAAACGTGTTCAACTGCAATGAAACTGGCCTTTTCTGAAAGATGCCGCCCAGGAGGACATTCATTACCGTAAAGGAGAAGCGACTAACAGGCCACAAACCCATGAAGGACCAGTTAACTCTAGCCTTGTGTGCCAATGCCAGTGGTGACTAAGGTCAAGCCACTGCTGGTGTACTACTCAGAAAACCCTCATGCTTTTAAGTGCTAAAGGATCTTGAAAGAAAAACTGCAAGTGATGTGGGGCGCTAATGCTAAAGCTTGTGTTACCCGGCATTTCTTCACAGAATAGGTTAATCGGTTCTTTGGTCCGGCAGTCAAAAAATATTTGGCCGAGAAAAACCTGCCAATGAAATGTCTCCCGGTCCTCAACAATGCCCATGGTCACCCTCCTGGTCTCAAAGAGGGCATTCTTGATGAGTACAGATTCATCTAAGTCCTTTATCTCCTGCCCAACACCACGCCACTTCTCCAGCCCATGGACCAACAAGTAACTTCCAACTTTAAAAAACTGCACACGAAGCATTTGTTCAAGAACTGCTTCGATATCATAGACAACACCAATCTCACCCTTCATGAATTTTGGAAGGAACATTTCATATCAACCATTGCTTAAAAATTATTGACGATGCATGGCAGGGAGTCACACGAAGAACTCTTAATTCAGCATGGAAGAAATTGTGGCCAGATTCCGTCGCTGAGAGACTTTGAAAGGTTCGATACGCCAGACCCCGATGACACCGAACCTATTGTGGTGGATGAAATCATGTCTCTTGAAAAGGTCATGGGGCTGGAGGTAGATGAGGCAGACATGAACCACCTTGTCGAAGAGCATCAGGAAGACCTCGCGACACAGGAATTTATCGAGCTCCAGGAGATGCAACATTCGGTGGTGTTGCAGGAGCTCAGTAGTGAGGAGAAGGTAGAAGACGAGGGCCGCCTTTCTACGACGGAAATCAAAGACATGTTGGCGAAGGTGGCGTGTGATCGTGCGTTAGCCTTTTGTGATGACACTTGCGTACGTCATTTTTGCAACATTTTGAAGGGGAGACCAAAAGCAAACATCCCTAGATAGGTTCCTTTTAAAAAGGCCGGCAAAAACTTTAAGTGAAAGAGTCAAAAAGAGCCAAGCCGGAAGAAGTAAAAAAATGAAAATGAAAACAAAATTAGAATGAAGTTTAATGTAACGTAAGATTAAGATTTATCTTTACATGTGTGTACAGTTAGCTAATTTCATTAAAGTTAAATTTAAAGTTTTAAGTTATGTTACGTAACATTACAAAAGTGTAGCGTACCGAACGTGTTGCTGTCAAGTCTCACTCTTCCCCCTCCTCACACACTGCTGTTAACCGCTAGTCTGTCTCGAAGGTAAGAACTCCATAACAACGTTACATTTTATTGAGGATCATAACCAGTACATAGCCGTTTGTTAATTTTAGGTGTTTTTTCAGAGGGTGGGAATGAATTAATTTATTTTTTAGTTATTTTATATGGGAAAACTTGACCCAAAATACGAGCAAATTGACATATGAGCTAGGGTCCCGGAACGCATTGAGCTCGAATCTCAAGGTATTACTGTATTCCTATCCTAAGCAAAACATTGTGCTACGCGCATTAGACCCTGGTCTACTACTTCAGCATTACTCAAACGATTATACAAACTTAAGTAGCTGTTATAGGTTCTCGCTCTGGCCTCTGTTTAAACATAGACTTTGCTTTCATTTCCCATCAGACTAAATACATCAAAAACACCTTTCTGTAAATTTTTGTATTAGAACAATACCTTTTACGACTTTAAACACAGTAATATGGCATTATTATTAGTGCTTTGAAAATCTCTGAATGATTCCAGGCAGAAATCCATGGTTTTTGAGTTATATTGGGTCAACTACCATTACTGAAAACCTGTGATTTAGCATTAGATATAGTCATCAACCAAGTTTGAAACACCTTAAAATATAGTGTGTACCAGTCTAATTGTATGATATTTGACATTTTATAAACTTCATGTATCTGCTAGTATCAATACAAAAACAATCATTATTAAAAAATCACCATAATAAAAAAAGTAATGATGAAATTTATTACAAATAACTCAATTAATTGAGGTAACTATTTATTGGTTTTTGCTCTACCGTATACTGGCTTTGCTCGCAATTATACATTATCTCATTGCTGTTCTGGAAAGCGAATGTTTCGCTACGCTCGTTAACCTTGTGGGCTAGTATTCTCAGAGTTAATTATCACACATACAAACTTAGAATTTGATTACCTATTATCACCAAGCAATTCATGACTATATATGTTCAAACAAATTTACTAGTAATGATTTCATGAAATATGCAGATTAAAAGTTTTGGGAAAATTATGTTTATGTAAAATAAAACCCACATTTCTACCATAACTTTTCATTATTATCCTAAATTAAATAATAGCTGTAATTACACAGTATGATCCAATAATGAAAACAACCTCAAGGTATAGAATATAAAACATTGGGCCCTTTATTCTGTTTGCACCAGTAACTTAAATAGCACCACCTATCAGTTTTCCTGAACTACTGTGTGGAAGGAGGAGCCTCGATGGCCAAGTTGATTAGGGTGGCTAGCTCGAACTTCTTAGAAGTCTGTGGCGCTGGTTCAAATCCGCAGAAGACTAGTCAGAGGCGGACATTTTGCTATCAGTGTAGACACCTCAGGATTATGTATGGAATTGACAGATAAGTTTGCTTAAAAAGCAAATGGGCGTTACAGACTTATACGCAGCCACTCCAACACCTAAGAACATAAGACACCGTCTCGAATTGTCTACCTAGCAGTGCCAAGACTCCACGCTTCTGGGAAAGATGCTGGCGACTGGTAAACAAACTAACATACGCTACGTGGGTCTAGAGCAATGTCAGGCACGGCAACCGATCGCGACTACAACCTGCTCCAAAGCCAAAGCAAGTCCTACAAAAAAGGCAATTGGGCTTACCCCATACAAAACAGCAAAAAAGCATGTTAATAGAAGAATTGTGGGGAAAGAGGAGGCTCCTGTGTTATGAAGTGTTGCAAAAAAGCATATTAATAGAAGAATTGTGGCGAAAGAGGAGGCTCCTGTGTTATGAAGTGTTGCAAAGCAGGTTTTAAATTAAAAATTATAACTTTGCTAATTGAGGTTTCCACGAGTAGTATATGGGATTAAAAATGGTGTATCTGCAAATATATATTCAAGGTTAATATACGATACTCTAATTTCTAACAAAACTGGAATTCGCTATAAGAAATGGACGAGTGCTGGCTAGTTTGTTATTTTACTCTGTTTAATAGGGGCTGGGGCATTAATAACTTGCATATCGGTGTATTAAAATGTGAAGTGTGTTTTTCACTAAGTCCATTGTTTACATTTCAGAGACTGAATAGGTCAATAGGACTTGGTGCGCATGCGTTTTCCCATGGTTTGGGGAGCTCTTTCTGTATTCACAGTGAAGTATTTGTCAGGTGGTTTTTTTAACCAATTAGCAGCTTACTAGTACTTCTTAAGTTCCCTGATGTTGTTCTACATCAGCCACTTAACCACCATCTCGTAAAGACGTCTCCCAGAGAAAACTTAGGGGAAGCACATTAATCTATTTCAAAATTTAATGTAATTTAGTTTATGTTGGCAATTGATTATGATGGAAATGCTCTCCATTCAGTGTAAAGCTAATGATACTCATATGAAATTAAAAATAAGTGAAATAAGGCCTCAAAGGTCTGATTCAGACTTAATTTTCAGGGAAGGCCGGCACATTTTCTACTGCTAAGCTTTTTTAAAGATTGCCAAGAAAAAAAAGAGACGACGGTGTCAATCATAAGGTAAGGAATTATTTGCGATTTACTTTTTCATAATATAAGGATTTATTTGTGATTTACTCTAGCATAATGCAAGGATTTATTTGTGATTTACTCTAGCATAATGCAAGGATTTATTTGTGATTTACTTTTAGTTTGTGACCTGGGAAGGGGGGGATCCTGCTAGGGGATGTGACCTGGGAAGGGGGTCCATGGGCTTGCCCCCGGCAAGGGGTTGTGACCTGGGAAGGGGGTCCGGTGGCTTACCCCAGCTAGGGGTTGTGACCTGGGATGGGGGTCCGGTGGCTTACCCCCAGCTAGAGGTCGTGACCTGGGATGGGGGTCTAGGGGCTTACCCCCAGCTAGAGGTCGTGACCTGGGAAGGGGGTCCATGGGCTTGCCCCGCCAAGGGGTTGTGACCTGGGAAGGAGGTCCGGGGCTTGCCCCAGCTAGGGATTGTGACCTGGGAAGGGGGTCCGGGGCTTGCCCCGGCTAGGGATTGTGACCTGGGAAGGGGGTCCAGGGCTTGCCCCCGCCTATGGATTGTGACCTAGGATGGGGGTCCGGGGCTTCCCCAAGGCTAGGGGTTGTGACTTGGGAAATACTAAGTTAGGTTAGGTGGGTTTGTAAGGTTCTGTACCATTATGCAAATCTCAGCCATTTACATAAACCATATATTTTTCAACTGGTTATCTTTGGCTTATTTTCCATATCTGACCATTATTATTGCTGTAAATGATTTGTTTATGACATTTCCCATTCCAAAAATCCCCGGTTTCCCACGGAGGGTCCCACATTATCGTAGGATAGATATACAGTATGTATTTCTGAAACTAATCATTTGCGATGGGAACGAGTGTCATATTTTCGAGGAGAGCGTAATGTTTTCTATAAGAGAAAGTAGTTTTTTTCCTAGGTTACCCTGCCCGGTTTCATTGTAGTGTATTACAGGGCAATGTAACCTAGGAAATCAACTACTTTTTCTTACAGTAAAAATTACGCTCTCTTCGAAAATAACACTCGTTCCCGTCGCAAATGAATAGTTTCAGATACAGTGATACCTCGGTACTCGACCATAATCCGTTCGAGATCCGTGTTCGACCTCCGATTTGTTCGAGTACCGAATTTTTTTTCCCCATAAGAAATAATGGTATATATTCTATTCCGTTCCCAAGCACTCGAACAGGCCCAAAATATTAATAAAACGTGTACCTAAACAACAATAATTATCTAAATGTGTATGAAATTGGTCAGAAAATCCTATAAAACAATTTTAAACCATTTACTGTACTAAAATAAAAATTTTAAACCATTTTCTGTACTGTAGTGAACATACCTTTGAGCAGCGGTTCGATGGCATACAGGGATGGATGTGGAGAGGATGGAAGGGGGAGGTTACTGCTTGGAAGGAGAGTCCCCTTCCATGATGTGGCGGGGTAGTTCTCCTTCAGGAGTTGTTTCTCTCTCCAATGAAAGGGTGGGCAGATCTATTTCAGGGGTTTCTTCTCTTCTTTGTCTCTTCTTTGGAGGAGAAACAGGCTTTGATGTAGCAGCTTTCTTTTCTTTTGTGAAAAACTGGTCTATTGTTAATTGTTTCTTCCTCCTCTGCAGTATTCTTCGAAAATGATACATGACACTATCATTAAACATATGCACTGCCCGGTTTGCTACTGCAATTTCTGGGTGGTATTTTTCAGCAAAAGCCTGCACATCTGCCCACTTGGAACAAATTTCATTGATGAGAGAACTTGGAACATCCTCCCTTACCTCATCCTCTTCTGAAGATTCCTGCTCCACAATCAGATCCTGCTGCTGTTGTTGTTGCAGGTGCAACAATTCCTCCACAGTCAACTCGGTAGAATGGCTTTCTACAAGCTCATCAATATCATCCTTGTCGACCTCAAGCCCCAAACTCCTGCCCATGACAACAATTTCCTCAACGACATCAGTGTCATCAGAAATTACAGGGGTAGCAGTGCTTGGACCCGCCTCTGGTTGGAAACCTTCAAACTCCCTCTCTGTGACACATGATGGCCACAGCTTACGCCAGGCAGAGTTCAATGTCCTATAGGTCACACCTCGCCAAGCTTGGTCAATCATGTTAACAGAGTTGAGGATGCTGAAGTGTTCCTTCCAGAATTCCTTTAGGGTCAACTTCGTGTCACTGGTCACTTCAAAACACTTTCTGAAAAGGGCCTTGGTATAGAGTTTTTTGAAGTTTGAAATGACCTGTTGGTCCATGGGCTGGAGTATGGGAGTAGTATTGGGGGGCAAGAATTTGATTTTGATAAAGCTGTATTCTTCTTTCAAGTCATCCTCGAGACCTGGAGGATGTGCAGGAGCATTGTCCATAACCAGAAGACATTTCATTGGCAAGCTCTTTTCAATGAGGTAAGCCTTAACCTGGGGGGCAAACACTTCGTTTATCCACTCAGTAAAGAATTGTCTTGTGACCCAAGATTTAGTGTTCGAGCGCCACATAACTGGTAGTGCACTTTTACAAATATTATTTCGTTTGAACACCCGGGGGTTGTCCGAGTGGTACACTAACAAGGGTTTGATCTTGCAATCGCCACTTGCATTTGCACACAGCAACAATGTTAGCCTATCTTTCATTGGCTTGTGACCTGGCATCTTCGTCTCGTCCTTGGTAATGTACGTATTGGCTGGCATTTTCTTCCAAAATAACCCAGTCTCATCACAATTAAAGACTTGTTGTGCGATCAAATTTTGTTCATTTATGTACCGATCGAATTCCCCCACGTATTTATCGGCTGCAATTTGATCCGAACTAGCTGCCTCCCCATGCCTAGTAACACGATGAATACCTGTTCTATTACGAAACTTTTCAAACCAACCCCTGCTCGCTTTAAATGTAAATGAATCACTTTCACTGGTACTCGGACTTTTCTTCACTAATTCTTCATAGATATGCAACGCTTTTTCACAAATGAACGCTTCACTAACACTTTCCCCGGCCAACTGTTTTTCTTTAATAAATATTAAAAGCAACTTTTCCATCTCCTCAATCACTTGTGGCCTTTGCTTAGTTACCGCCGTAACTCCCGTTGCAACATTCGCCTTCTTAATCATTTCTTTATGCTTTAAAAACGTAGAAATGGTCGACTTCGCCATTCCGTATTCTACCGCTAAATCGGACACTCGTACACCATTCTCATATTTCGCTATAATTTCCTTCTTCAACTCGATCGTTGTTCGCACTGTTTTCCTCTTCTCCTTCCCCTTAACACTCATTACTTTCTTGGGACTCATTATGAAAGCTAAAAAAGCAATTAAAAGCACTGAAAATCACTAAATCACAACGAATGCTGATCGCGCGTTGTCTGAGTGACGCTCTCGAGAGAACTGATGCTTCCCGAACAAGCGAGAGTGGCCGAGATGGCGCGATCATCACAAAGCCCATGCGGTCGTCACGTGTTCGGCTGGTCGAGTACCGAATTTTTGGTCGAGCACCGCAGCAAAAATTTCTCGAAAATTTTGGTCGAACTCCGAATTGTTCGAGTATAGAGTCGTTCGACTACCGAGGTATCACTGTATATATATACATCTATATCCTCCGATAATGGGGGACCCCCAGTGGGAACTCGGGGTTTTGGGTGGGGGAAACATACTGGGGAATCGATATATAATCGTAAAACAAGCCTTTTCTTCTCTATACATTACCTTCTTGTATGTATTATAACCGTAGGAAAATACAAAACAGTATAACTGGATAAACTTTGGAGGAGCCGTTTCAAAGATTATTTCATGAAAAAATACAGTAACCAGTGCTGCCAATGTCTGATGTAGATCAAATGTTAGCATTCCATGCTAACATTAGCACCCATTTGTACGTAAGTTCGTGCATACCAGTTTTCGGTCTGCGCAAATATCACTCCCCTGCGCAGAAGTTTTCCCTCCTCCCCCAATTACTCTTTTTATTATCGTATTATCATCTCATTTTATATTCCCCTTCAATATTATTTATCATACATTCCATTTTATCATCCTATATTGGGTTTATTTGTTTGGTTATTTCCTTTTCTCTCCCCGGTTTCACAAATACTTGCTCTGGACTAGTTTCCCTATCCAGTTCATTCACGGTAAAATCATCTCGTTTTATATTCCCTTTCAATATTATTTAGCATTCATTCCATTTTATCTTCCTATATTGTTTTTATTTCTTTTCTTTGGTTATTTCCTTTCACTCCTCTGTTTCCCATAAATACTTTCTCTGGACTAGTTTCCCTATTTAGTTCATTCATATTTACCCGCTAGTCTTCTTTGTTTTTCCCTTAACCAATCACCAACCTATGCCTATTCAGATATCTCCCTACACCCCCCCCCTTCCTTTATTTCTTAGAGAGGTTTGTTCATACCCTCTCCTCCAATGCCTTTTGCGTTGTAACCTTTGACCTGGTAAGATTTTCATCATTTCAAGTGCGATTTATTTTTTTGTATTTTTCGATGGAGGAAGTTATAGAAAATTGTAACGGCTGCAGTATTCCGTACCTAAAAGCACTGGCTAAATTCCATGGTGATTTTTTTTATTCTTCAGGTAATGTTGATTATTTCCTTAAATCACACAAAGTTATTCCTCAACGATTACAGTGCCCCAAGTGCCGTTCTGTTTTATCTTATAGATAAGACATTCACATGTTTTATTGCAATTCTGGATCCATCATACCTAAAACTAAGAAGAAACGTCGTTGTGGTTATACCGTTACTGCCTATAAAGGTACATTTTTGGGCAAAAGTCGTCTACCTCCATGGAAGATATTATTTGCCAACCACTTTTTGCATAAACATTCGGACCACGAGACCCTCATGCATGGTATCGACATATCTTCAAAAACTAGTGTCGATTGGAGAAGTTTCTGTTCCGAGGTTACCGAATACTACGTCGATAATCAAGAGGCGATTGGTGGTGATGGAGTAACAGTTGAAATAGAAGAATCTCATTTTTGTAAAGCTAAATACAACCGTGGTAGACCGTTAAGTGCCATATGGGTCTTTGGGGGTATTGAACGAGTATCCAAGAAATTTTTCGTTATCCCTTAAGTTCGCCCCCTTTCTACTAAACGAGATTCTGCTACTCTAATTCCCCTCATTCAGAAATATATCAAACCTGGTAGTGTTATTATCAGTGATAAGTGGGCTGCATATAACTCGCTTTCAGAAATTGGTTACGAACATAAGTCTATTAATCATTCAGAACATTTCGTTGACCCCCTAGACCCAACCATCCATACTCAAAATATAGAACGGCTCTGGGGAGAAGTGAAGGAGTGGGTTCAGAGACCTGGAATGAAGACTAAATCTTTCAAGCAATATTTTTCCAGGTTCTTTTTTACCCACTACTATCCAGAACATACGTTACTGCACCACTTCTTCATTACTGCCAGTCTCCTCTACCATCCTTTACAACATCAGACAATGGACCCCCTCGACCCACAAGACCCCGATGACCCCCATCCAACCACATCCCAGTCATAGAAGTTAATCCGTCAGTCTCACCCTCCCGTGACCCACAAGTTTCGTTGTTTTCTTCATAAAAGTAAGTCATTATATGTGTTTTGTGACCGGGGTACTTCTAGTCAAGGTTAGGTGGGTTTGTTAGGTTTTGTGCCCTTTCTGTACTTTTTATATATTGTGTAATAGTTATATGGAAAAATTATTTAAAATACCTATGGAAATATTTAGCATTTCTACCGCTAGTAATGTCATCGTGTCGTTGGTAACTGTACCATTCGTCATCGTTGCTAGTACTGTGAATCATTGGTAACGTTGCTAATGTTATCGTTCTCAGTACATTCGTAAGAGAAGTGACAACGTTGAACAAGTGCTTATATTTTAACAACATATATGTCAACAGTGATAATATTTATATGGTAAATTTGTATTGTATTACAGGGTGCGATTTTCGCACAGAAAATATGATTTCCTATAGTAAATAACGTGATTTAACCAGTTTTCACCTTCATTTCATCCGTAATAACATTAACCAATTCGTCAACTTAAAAGTTAGTCGGGTTGGTTGATCAGTTTGATTCCGGTTGAAATGAAGGTAAAATTCGGTTAAATCACGTTATTTACTATAGGAAATCATATATTTTCTGTGCGAAAATCACACCCTGTAATACAATACAAATTTACCCAATGCTCTGTAAAACACTACAATAATACCATTAAGGTAGCACTGTTCTATAATTAAACTTAAACATCAATAACAGGTTTCCAACAGTAACATGAGGGATTCAAAACAAGAGTACTTTCAAGACTAGTCTAGTGAATTAAAGTGTCCCGATTGATAATGCACTGTACTATAATGAAACCTTTGCCTCCATGGGATGCAACAAACTTTAGTGGCTTTTGTTTAAGAAAAAGCCGTTTAGTAGGAAAGCTTTTCCAGTCCGTAACTATAATAAAACCAAGTAACATCATCTAACAACTGCCCTTATTGACGCTAAGCCATCACCTGGGTGATAACATTGCCTGTAATATAGTTTCAAATTTGAATTAACTGCGTATAATATATGCGACACGACGATTGACCAGTTGACCACAGCAACAGCTTTTGCATATTTTTAAAGAAATAAATAACCATCTCTTTCATACATAACACTGTGCTAAGTTAAGAGTATAATATTTCACCCCATAACATGAAACAAACACTTACAATTGAAAAATAGTGTGAAAACACTTAATTAGCACTTAGACAACGTACCTAAAGAAAATGGCGATCAACGTACTGTGACTGTGACAACCTGCATTCTTCACACACACGCAAGGACTGTCAAACAATTGACCAAGAGCGGTAACTCTACACCACTGAAATTACTAAACTGCTCCTGATTCTTGACTCTTGGGTCCTTGTGGATCAACGATTCAACGCTGAAGAAACCATAGATATTTGTGAACTAGAAGACTAAAAATGGTTCTTTATCACAACTGATTTTTATTATTATTTTGTTTAATGCTTGCGTTCATCACCTTTGGTCTATAAGACTACCACTTTTAAATTGTGGAATTTTAAGATGTAACATTCCATTTGTTAAATAAAAAATTCGGGTTGAATATATAACAAGATATTGTTTTCTTTTTGTGACAAACAATAATAAGAAGCTACGTCTCCTCGACTCTGATTGTTAATTGTAGTTAATTTGAACTTTTATCTTACTTTTCGATTAAAAAATTCAGAGGCTTTTGCATAGGATAATGATAATCACCAATCAAAATACATTTAAAGCAGCTTTAAAATTTCTTGTTTTTCATGTTATCACGATGCAACCCTTCCTAAGTGATACTAATAGACTTGACTATGAATGATTTAATTTGTTGTTTAAAATATACAAAAACGTGGCGATTGTGTGTAAATACCGTACTACCATTACGACTGAAAACAGTTTTTTTCCTCATCCCGAAATTTAAGAACGATAAGGAGGAGATTTCCAACACCTCACACAGTACACTGAAAACACTAGGCCTACTTGAGGACCTTAGGTGTTCCTTTGTCCCCTAACTGAGCTTTCTACTTTATCTACTTTCCTTCTTCCTATATTTCCTTTGGCTAGCCGACCTCTTGACTTTTACTTCAGAGTACAACAGTGAGGTTTTCCTCCTGTTTCACCCTTGGACTTACTAGCCTCCTAGGCCCAACACTGGGCAATCAAACCAAAATTCATAAACCTGGGATTAATCCCATTCAATTGATTTACATATAAAATTGATATTGACGAAGGAATTGATAAAAAAAATATTTAAAAAAGTTATTCAATTGATGCAAAAGAAACAATTTTCATTCGAATGCTACAAATGTACGAGAGAGAGAGAGAGAGAGAGAGAGAGAGAGAGAGAGAGAGAGAGAGAGAGAGAGAGAGAGAGAGATTGGCAGAATTACCACGGTCAGTGGGGCTAAACAACGTTATATCTGTCCAATACTTGGTTAGGTGACCGTTAAAATATCAGACGGAAGGATAATTCCCATGGAGGCTCTTCCCATTAAGAGGAAAGACACACAACCACAGGCAGGTAACAACCAAGTCATAGTTCTCTGCTTAAGTCCTCAGAGGCATAAAATTATTTAAGGGAATACATTTTAAGCATTATTTTTCCTTTAAAAAATAGTATATGATCCTATTGCATATACTTAGTTAGTGTTTGCATATATCCGCCCACAGAAACAAATGCAAGGATAATTCCCATGGAGGCTCTTCCCATTAAGAGGAAAGACACACAACCACAGGCAGGTAACAACCAAGTCATAGTTCTCTGCTTAAGTCCTCAGAGGCATAAAATTATTTAAGGGAATACATTTTAAGCATTATTTTTCCTTTAAAAATTAGTATATGATCCTATTGCATATACTTAGTTAGTGTTTGCATATATCCGCCCACAGAAACAAATGCAAGTACAGATGGAAAAAAATGCTAAAAATGGAATAAGCTAATATTTAAAGGTAACTTTAGCAACATCTAGGAAAAACAAGAGTCCACAATGTAAAACGGAGGATATGTGCATTACATAAATATTCAAAATGATGTAGTGAAAGAATTACCTATCTAAAATCACTCTGAAATTAAGGAAAAACTGCAACGCGTAAAAATTGCTGAAATCTGAAGAGCTGTTCAAGATATGTTAGTCGCCGCTACATAAAATTATACCATTTTCTATACTGAGAAATAATATTAGAGAAAGAAAACGATAAAATTGAATAGGGTAAACATGAGTAATTATACAATCTCTAGCGTTTTGTTGAATAAATTACTAAGGTTTACTGTATTTTGTACTAATTTTAGGTAGAAATATTGAAATTCTGGGTGATTAGGAAAATAATGTCTATTAAAGGTAAAAAAATCGATTAAACTGCAATGGGTTAATAGTTACATTGCACTGCCAGCAATAATATTTTGGTTTGACATACCATACGGCCATGTTAAATTAGCATCCTATTAATGGTAAGGTAGATATCTAAACAATAATCTCTTAAAAGACCTACGTCTAAATGCACCTTCATGTTTATTTATGGTCTTATATAACTGAATAATAGAGATATGTTAATTAATGTTAATCCAATATAGTCCTGAGCACTTGATGTCCCCAGTAACAATATTCGCCTTCACGATATGTTTCTTCGTAGATTTTACTATTATGATAATCAGTGAAAAAATTATCGAAAGTTTATGTTAAAAGAAAAGTTAGAATATATTATACATTAGGCCTACGTATTACTCTAACATGCCCCTTTTACTCTCTCTTTTTTTTTCATTTTTTTTTTTTTTTTGAAGAGTGGTTCTATTTGACTTATGGATTGTTGATCTTCAAATGGGTAATACTGGGACCTCTCTTGTTTGAAAGTGGTCACTAGGACCACTTTTTTTAAATGACTACAGTAAAAAGGTGAGATGGCCACGCTAATTTCAAAAAGCTTAAGACGTCATTTATTGGATTATCCAATGCAGTCTATAGGAAGTTGGTCCTTAACTTATTTTTGTTGATTTATATATACGCACTCATGTACATATATATATATATATATATATATATATATATATATATATATATATATATATTTATATATACAGTATATACAGTATATATATATATATATATATATATATATATATATATATATATATATATATATATATATATATATATATATATATATATATATATATATATATATATATATATATATATATATATATATATATATATATATATATATATATATATATATATATACATACATACATATATTATATACATACATGAGTATGTCTGTATGTATGAAGCGGTTAAAGTGGAAGTTTTTAAGTCATGGGGTTCGTGAAGGTAGCAGAGACTTGCCTTTCTTTCCATACAGAATCTTTTAAGATATTACGTTATACTTGATAATAATAGGCACTACAGTATTTTGAAAACCCAGTTGAAATATCCTTAAAGGTATTCATAAGGCAAAATGTGCATTGATTTTTGTCCCTTGACTAATGTCATAAATTTACCTCCATCAGACTCCCGCTGAATAGAATATCAGTAGTTAAAAAAAAAGCATTAGACTTCAGGAATACTGATATGTAGACTATAGTACTCCGATTGTGCTGTGTACACATTTAAAGTTAATCATGATATTCTTGTTTATATCTTAAATCAGACAGGCACTAAACTTACTATAGTATACTCTTACAGACTAAAGTTGAGATCTCTGTTACGGGTAGTAATTACTTTGGGAAGAGCAAATAACAGCAACATCCCTTTACGAGTAAAACAAAATAGCACAAGAATTATAAAAATTACAGAACAAGCGAAGAAAGAGCGGCAAAATGTTTGACAAATGAAAATACTCGGGAATTATTCCTAAGGTGATTCATTTGTTGGTAAGGTGGAGCTGAGGCCATCTGTTGGTTGGTAAACGTACTACCTAATTTACGAATTAAGGAAACTAACTGGCAACTTATAAAAGGAAGGAAACTTTCGTGAAAACCTATTGTCTTTTTCATACGAAAAAGATCTCATGAAATTCCTCTTTCAATTATTTTAAGAAAAATATCCAATAATGTTTAAATGAAACAAAATCAGTATCTAATTTCAACTTAGAATAGGGAAAAGCTTGCATTTTCAAGGATTTTGTAATAGGATTTCTGGCAATACATAAAGGTAAACTATATTCACAGATAACAATAGAGACAATAGAGCAAAGATTTCTTTGAATATTTACAAATATACCCTTTTAAATCCGTAAAATAGGTTAATAGAATCATAATTCAGAAAAATAGAACTGATAATAATAATAATAATAATAATAATAATAATTATTATTATTATTATTATTATTATTATTATTATTATTATTATCAGCTAAGCTACAACCCTAGTTGGAAAATTCAGATGTTATAAGCCCAAGGGCTCCAACAAGGAAAAATAGCCCAGTGAGGGAAGGAAATAAGGAAATAAATAAATGATATAAGAAATAATGAACAATTAAAATAAAGTATTTTAAAAGCATCAACAACATTAAAACATATTTCATATACCAACTATAAAAAGACTTATGTCAGCCTATTCAACATAAAAACATTTGCTGCAAGTTTGAACTTTTACAGTTCGACTGATTCAATTACCCGATCAGGAAGATCATTCTACAACTTGGTCACAGCTGGAATAAAACTTCTAGAGTACTGCGTACTTTTACTTACTTTTCACTTTCACGGCTGCTTTTCCGGTCCCATACAGCAAGGGAACCCTACTCCCTACAGGACCTCCACTGTCGTTTTACCTTGTTCGTTCAGAGCATTTAACGTTTCATATCAAGTTTTGTTCATTTCCAGTTAAATCATCACTGTTATACGACTCAGAGAATAACTTTTATGAATAATGAGTCCGACACCCCCTTCAGACCTACCCTCTCTCGGTATGTGAAAGAAGGTGTGTGTGAAGGGGGGGGTGGGTGCCATTCTAGTGATCTTTGCCTTGTCCAAGTTATTTAACCATGTTTCAGATAATGCTAGTATGTCCAAATATTTCTCGTTTATCAATTCTCGAATTTGAATAATCTTATTACCTACAGAATGTATATATTTACATAGCCACAGTTTATGACATCCTTAGTATCCATGGTCAGTATTTTCTGCAGGTCTTTTCAATTTCAAGTCATGAGCTTTGCATTCTCTAGATTTTACTATGTGCTCACTTGGTTGGTTTAACTTTGCAGTTAATACACTTTGACACTTGCGAATTACACTCCTTGGTGGAATGTTTTCCTGAACATTTCCCGCAGACTTTATCACCATTCTTAGACTTGCAATCTTTTTCAAGATGTCCATACCTCTGACAGTGGTAGCAGGTGATCACGTGGTACCTATCACGTATGTTATAAGTACCCCATCATAACGAAACGTTTTCCCCATTATCATGAATAGCCCTCCGAACTTCAGGATCACATTTCAGCACATAGTGTGTGGTCCCACCAGAAGCATTTTTCTCCAGGACTACACTTATCTTCTCTTCTATATTATGGATTTGGTCCAGGCAACGATATCTTAGAATCAAAGCATTTACTACATCCTTTTCATCATTGTACACATTGCATATCAGTAATTTTGGTTTTAGTTTTCCGATTTTTCTCGTTTCAGTGTCAGCAACCAATGTCTGAATTTTGTTTGCTGCCTCTTCTCTGGTCATTTTGTTTGTAAAGTTTACAACAACATTTCCATTCGTAGTTGACCTCGTGTTAAGTATAGGAATGTCTTTAAGTGCTTGTTCAACCTCGCGTTTTCTTTCAGTGATTTTAGTTGTATTTTTTATCTAATTACCAACAGATTTTTTTCCTTAACTTTGTCCGTTTTTGGTCCATCAATGTTTGAAGTGTTGCCTTAATTGATTCCATATTCATAGCAAGAATATCAACTTTCTCTGTGAGGTCAGTAGTCAGGGTGGAATTTGCTGAGTGTGCGCTAAGGTCCGCAAGTTTGCTTTCCAATTCGGCTATTCTCGCATCTTGTTCGCTCAAGGTCTCTTCTCTCATATTCACATCTTCCTTCAATTTTGATATATACAACTTGGCTTGTCTGGTTTCACATATGCAGAATGGGAATAACCAATCTAGGTTCTTTCGTTCATTATCAGTGATACCTGTCACTATATACACACATTTCTTATAATAGAATCTATTGCAGTCACATCCTATCCATTTTTTCCGGTCTCCCTCCGTGGTTTTACATATGAGGCAGAGATGGTTAGGGACAGACATAGCGTACTGTTTCTTATCACATAGGTTTCTCCATAAGGTTAACTAATATCTTTTTAATGATATTCAAAGCGTGAAACAAAAAGCTAAAACACGACTCAGGGCGAGTTTTGAGCGGCTCAAGTATCGAGCCTTATGATGAAGGAGGCCTATTAGAATTAACTGTATGCCTAGTATTACGAAAAGGATGGAACTTTCCGGGAAGATCAATATAAAGGATGGTCTGAATTATAAAAAATCTTATGCAACATGCATAATGAACTAATTGAACGACAGTGCCAGAGATTAATATCTAGATCCGGAATAAGAAATTTAATAGACTAATGTCATAAATTTACCTCCACCAGACTTCCGCTGAATAGCATGTTAATAAAAAGTGACAACAAAGAACTACACCTGGGAATTGTTTATTTGTAAATCAGACAGCCACTAAACTCACTACAGTATACTCTTATAAACTAAAGTTGAAACCTCTGTTACTAGTAGTAATTACTTTGGGAAGAGCAAATAATATCAACGTGACTTTACAAGTAAAACAAAATAGCACAAGCATAATAAAAATGAGAGAAGAAGCGAAGAAAGGGAGGGAAAATGTCTGACAATTGAAAAAATACTCGGGGAATATTCTCAAGGTGGTGATTAATTTGGTGGTAAGGTGGAGCTGAGGCCATCTGTTGGTTGGTAAGGGTACTACACAATTTACGAAATTAGGAAGCTAACTGGCAACTTATATAAAGTCGGAAACTTTCGTGAAAATCTATTGTCTTTTTCATAAGAAAAAAATCTCCTGTACCCCAGCTTCCCATTATTTGAAGAAGAATATCAAATAATATTTGTTTGAAACAAAATCAGTATATAATGTCAGCTTAAAATCGGGAAAAGCTTGCATTTTAAAGGATTTTTGCTAAAGGATTTCTGACAATACATAAAATTAAACTATATTCACAGATAACAATAGAGCAAAGATATATTTGAATTTATAGAAATATACCACTTTAAATCCATCAAATAGGTTAATAAAATCATAATTCAGAAAAATGGAACTATTCATGCAGTTGTCTGATGAATACAAAATTTGTTGCATATATTTCACACATTAAAGTCAGGACCAGATATAAGTTTGGTTTATGAACGATCATATTCCAATAGCTTTAGCCAACATTAAATCTCGGCTAATAAATGACGCAGATCAATTAGAAATTAACTCCCACTTGTGCATTTAATTACTTAACTAATTTCATTGATACTGTAATTCGAAACTGATTCGCCCAAAAGTCATCCCAAATAATAATAATCATTATTATTATTATTACTATTATTATTAACATTATTATTATTATCATTATTATTATTATCATTATTATAACAACAATAATAATAATAATAATAATAATAATAATAATAATAATAATGATAATAATAATAATCATTATTACTATTATAACTATTACTACTATTATTACTATTAATATTATTATTATTATTATTATTATTATTATAACAACAACAACAACAACACTTATTATAACAACAACAACAACAACAACAACAATAATAATAATAATAATGATAATAATAATAATAATAATAATAATAATAATAATAATAATAATAATAAAGTAACCAAATACTGCATGAACAAGGAAATGAGTTAGGCACTAAATGAAAAGCAAAATGAAGTGAAAAGACAACCATCCTCTTGCCACTTAAAAGAGGGAGACGGAGGGAGTAAGCAGGTCTTTTATGTGGCCTTTCTGAATAGTTGATCATCCAAATGACAGACAAATCTACGAATAATGATAGACAGTCAGATAGATATTTGAAATTCAATGAACGAACTCCTGACAACTTAAATGGAGAGAGAGAGAGAGAGAGAGAGAGAGAGAGAGAGAGAGAGAGAGAGAGAGAGAGAGAGAGAGAGAGAGAGAGAGAGAGAGAGAGTTGAAACTCAATGAAAGAACTCCTGACAATTGAGAGAGAGAGAGAGAGAGAGAGAGAATACCCATACCGTTAGATCATCAAGCGACATCAATGACCATAAAATTTGTCACACCACTCCATAATAAAGAATCAATCACAGGTCACAAAAGCAAACAAACAAACGAACAATGGAACGTGTGCAGCCTCAGTCTAACTTCTTTGTAAGTGTTGAATAAAAGCCAGTTTTTTTTTTCTTTTGGAATTGTTAAGAGAATTCGAGCCAACACTCAAACGGAACGAGCAACTTCTTGAATGGAGGTGTTTGGAAATAGAGACTTCCTTTCTCTATGCGACTCATAATAAAAGGCTATTGTTGCTGTAGTAGTGCGGAACCTCCTTGATTAAAAAGAGAAGAGAGAGAGAGAGAGAGAGAGAGAGAGAGAGAGAGAGAGAGAGAATATTTCTTCATTGTGTGATATAAGTGAGCATTGAAATGCCTAACAGCGTAAAGATAGAAAGCTTAGAGAGAGAGAGAGAGAGAGAGAGAGAGAGAGAGAGAGAGAGAGAGAGAGAGAGAGAGAGAGAGAGATAATATTTCTTCATTGTGTGATATAAGTGAGCATTGAAATGCCTAACAGCGTGAGAGAGAGAGAGAGAGAGAGAGAGAGAGAGAGAGAGAGAGAGAGAGAGAGAGTTGAAACTTGGTGTAAGAACTCCTGACAATTCCGAGAGAGAGCCTTGTGCCTTACCTTACTTTATTTTATGTTTGGGTTCCCCCAGGTCCCTCAGTGTGAGGCACCTCGTATATCCACCAGAGAGTTGCTAATGCATCTTCCGGTGTATTTTGCATCTTCCAGTCTTGGATGGTCTGGGATGCATCTTAGGTATTTATCGAGCTTATTCTTAAACACATCTACGCTCACTCCTGATATGTTTCTTAGATGAGCTGGCAGCACATTAAATAGTCGCTGCATTATCGATGCTGGTGCGTAGTGGATTAATGTCCTGTGCGCCTTCCTTAGTTTTCCTGGTATATTTTTTGGCACTATTAATCTACCTCGGCTTGCTCTTTCTGATATTTTTAGCTCCATGATGTTTTCAGTAATTCCTTCTATTTGCTTCCATGTTTGTATTATCATGTAGCGTTCTCTTCTCCTTTCTAGACTGTATAGTCTAGAAAGGTCCTTAACTTCTTCTATTCTAGCAGTATAGGACCTTTGTACACTCTCTATTTGTGCAATATCCTTTTGGTAGTGTGGGTACCATATCACATTGCAGTACTCGAGTGTACTACGTACACAAGTTTTGTAAAGCATAATCATGTGTTCAGCTTTTCTTGATTTAAAGTGTCTGAATAACATTCCCATTTTTGCTTTACATTTAGCCAACAGTGTTGCTATTTGGTCGTTGCACAACATATTCCTATTTAACATTACACCAAGGTCTTTAATTGCTTCCTTGTTTGTGATTGTCTCGTTATTAGGTCCCTTGTATGCATATACCATTCC
>NC_090756.1:18627440-18730314 GCF_036898095.1 Palaemon carinicauda | reverse complement strand
AGAGAGAGAGAGCCACAAAAATATATGAATTAGGGATCTGAAAGGGGAGAAAAAGTGAATGCAAATGTTGGACTCTTGGGACTGCTGAAGACTGATAAAAGACCTCCAACTTCCAAGAGACAGAACCCCAGGAGATGTTTATTAATTTGGGTCGGTGTATAAAGCCTTAATGAATACCGTGAAAGTATTTCATAAAGCCTTATTCCTCGACCCAAGAGCCAAACCATGGAAAAATAGAATGATGGACGAGGTATTTTTTCCCTATTATGAAGGAAAAACCTAGAATGAGAAGTGGTTTATACATGGAGAGAGAGGAGAGAGAGAGAGAGGAGAGAGAGGAGAGAGAGAGAGAGAGAGAGAGAGAGAGAGAGTTACTATTGCTGAAATAGTAAAAAGGAGAGAGAGAGAGAGACAGAAAGTTGCTATTGCTGAACTAATAAAAATGTGTGAGAGAGAGAGAGAGAGAGAGAGAGAGAGAGAGTGAGAGAGAGAGAGAGAGAGAGAGAGAGAGAGAGAGAGAGAGAGAGAGAGTTACTATTGCTGAAATAATAAAAAGGAGAGAGACAAAGTTGTTATTCCTGAAATAATAAAAATGAGAGAGAGAGAGAGAGAGAGAGAGAGAGAGAGATGAGAGAGAGAGAGAGATGAGAGAGAGAGAGAGAGAGTTACTATTGCTGAAATAATAAAAAGGAGAGAGAGACAAAGTTGTTATTCCTGAAATAATAAAAATGAGAGAGAGAGAGAGAGAGAGAGAGAGAGAGAGAGAGAGAGAGAGAGAGAAGAGAGAGAGAGAGAGAGAGAAAGTTGTTATTGCTGAAATAATAAAAAGTGTATGAGAGAGAGAGAGAGAGAGAGAGAGAGAGAGAGAGAGAGAGAGAGAGAAAAAAAATTGTATTCTAATTTCTTTCCTAAATAGGTTTGCTTACTTGGTCAATGTCTTCTTTAATGGTCACTCATGAGTGGCAGAGGCTAGGGACAGTGACAATGCACTAGAAACTGACCATAAGATCAGCGCCAAAGCCCCCCTCTCCACCCAAGCCTTGGACCAGGAAATGGCCAGACAATGGCTGGTTATGACTCGGCAGGGTAGATCTGTAGGCCATTCAAAAAACCCCATCCTTAGCTCACAAGGATAGTGAGGATACAGACACTAAAGAAATTATTGAACTTGAGCGGGACTCGAACCGCAGTCCATTAGAACGCCAATAGGCCACAAAGAAAAAAAAAAGGTTGTGTACTTTAGTTTCAAATAGCTTATAGGCCTCATTGTTGCCCCACTTCCAGTCGCACCATTAATCCTGATAGCTTCTGCAATAATCCAACCCCAACCCCCTCCTTTTATCCGGGGATGTGGCTAGCAAGGATGAGTAGTTAAACCTATATTCCCAACGCTTTGGTTTTCTCTCTCTCTCTATTTTTTTTTTTTTTTTTTTTTTTTTTTTTTTTTTTTTGATTGTTCGTTGTTAACTTGAAAGAATAAAACTAAAATTATGAAAAATCCAATTTGAATATTTAATTGAAAACATTTCTGATCTAAAGGTTCGAACGAAGAGTTACTTTAGGTTGGAAAAATGTCTATATATATTTTTTTTTTCATCTCTGGGAAGACGATGAAGCCCTGTTTGACTGCATAATGAGAAAAGTTAGGAAAACTCTCTGACGTTATTAGTATGTAAAGTGAGGACATTACCCAATGATTGCGTTTTAGTCTTATAAAATCAAAATGGATGAAAATTAGGAAATTAATCAGATTTTACGAAAACTTTAATTGATTGTGTTTAAGTTTTTTCGCGTCGAATTTATATTTGGACCGAAGCTACCGTTGATGGATATATTGAATTAAAGTAATTTGGCGTTGCCACTTTAAAGGTTTTCCTCCTATAATTGTTTTTTTTTTTCAGTGCTTGTGAGTTAATTTATTTCTTTATTTCCTTTCATCGCTGTGCTAGTATCCCTGTTGGAGATCTTGGGCTTGTAGCTTCCGGCTTTTTCTAACTAGGGTTGTTGTTTAGATAATAATAATAATAATAATAATAATAATAATAATGATACTGATAAATAATAATAATAATAATAATAATAATAATAATAATAATAATAATAATAATAATCTATCTGTTTTCTTATTTCCTGTCTTCACTGGGATAGTTTTTCCTGTTGGAGCCCTTGGGGTTATTTAATTCTGCTTTTGCAATTAGGGTTGTAGGGTTAGCAAGTTATAATAATAATAATAATAATAATAATAATAATGATAATAATAATAATAATAATAATGTGTAGATTAAATTGTATGGTTTGTTACATGTAGACAATTTTGTTACACTCAGAAAACATTTGTATACACAGAGGTATAACTTGGTAATATTCATCCATAAAATGAGAAATTGGGCCATTCTTTATTTCCTGTAATTAACCAAATATAATAATCCTCTCACCTTAAAAAAACAATTAAAATAAAGAACCTTGGCAAACGCATTTTTTAAGAGAACTCACGTGGAATCATTTATGTCTTCTTATAATTGATTTCAGAAAGACCAAATTGAAATGATGAAAATTAAATGACAATTTTGAATTTGATGTTTGGGGGGTTTTTAAGCTTATAATGGTTTCCATCATCAACAATTGTTGAAAAGATTTTTTTTTCATTGATTTTTTCATCTTTTATTATTTACAATTCTTACAATTTATAATATTTATACATCATAGTATATTTACAAGAATTATTTTATACTTAACCCCCAAGCTATATGGAACTTTCAAGCATATTTTGCTATATATATATATTTTTTTTTAATTGCTCTAACAGCCTTAATTTTTGTCATAGAGAGGTCATGTTGGTCTTATTCTTTTGGTAAATGCCTGAAGTTTTTCATAAAGTTATCAAAAATATGCAGAAAATGTGAATAAGTTTTTTTTGCAAGGACGTACCGGTACGTCCATTGGGGGTAAAAGGTTATCAAATGCTTTATTTACAATTCTTATAATTCATATTATATATATACATCATACTATATTTACATCAATAAATTTTTACTTGACATTTTACTGTATTTACAATTCTTATAATTTATGATATCTATACATCATAATATATTTACATGAATATTTTTTTTTTTACTTAATATTTACTGTATTTACAATTCTTACAATTTATAATGTATATACCATTGCCTTCTAGCGAACAATACGTATACTTTATACCCTGTTAGGACTAAAAAAGGAAATTTTTTATCTATGGAGCTCTCTCTCTCTCTCTCTCTCTCTCTCTCTCTCCTCTCCTCTCTCTCTCTCTCCTCTCTCCTTCTCTCTCTCTCTCATCTCTCTCTCATCTCTCTCTCTCTCTTGATATCTTTACGCTGTTAGGCATTTTAATGCTCACTCATCACACAATGAAGAAATATTTCTCTCTCTCTCTCTCTCTCTCTCTCTCTCTCTCTCTCTCTCTCCTCTCTCTCTCTCTCTCCACACTTGATATCTTTACGCTGTTAGGCATTTTAATTCTCACTTATATCACACAACGAAGAAATATTCTCTCTCTCTCTCTCTCTCTCTCTTCTCTCTCTCTCTCTCTCTCTCTCTCTACTTGTATACCTTTACGCTGTTAGCCATTTCAGTGCTTAGTCCTATATCACACAATTAATTAATGCTCTCTCTCTCTCTCTCTCTCTCTCTCTCCTCTCTCTCTTCTCTCTCTACTCTCTCTCTCTCTCTCTCCCACACACTTGATATCTTTACGCTGTTAGGCATTTTAATGCGCACTTATATAAACAATGAAGAAATATTTTCCCTCTCTCTCTCTCTCTCCTCTCGATCTCTCTCTCTCTCTATCTCTCTCTTCTCTCTCTCTCTCTCTCTCTCTCTCCACACACTTGATATCTTTACGCTGTTAGGCATTTTTAATTCTCACTTATATCACACAACGAAGAAATATTCTCTCTCTCTCTCTCTCTCTCTCTCTCTCTCTCTCTCTCTCTCTCTCTCTCTCTCTCTCTCTACTTGTATACCTTTACGCTGTTAGCCAATTTCAGTGCTTAGTCTTATATCACACAATTAATTAATGCTCTCTCTCTCTCTCTCTCTCTCTCTCTCTCTCTCTCTCTCTCCACACACTTGATATCTTTACGCTGTTAGGCATTTTAATGCGCACTTATATAAACAATGAAGAAATATTTTCCCTCTCTCTCTCTCTCTCTCTCTCTCTCTCCACACTTGATATCTTTACGCTGTTAGACATTTTAATGCGCACTTATATAAACAATGAAGAAATATTTTCTCTCTCTCTCTCTCTCTCTCTCTCTCTCTCTCTCTCTCTCTCTCTCTCTCTCTCTCTCTTTCCTTTTTAATCAAACAGGTTCCGCACTACTACAGCAACAATAGCCTTTTATTATGAGTCGCATTGAGAAAGGAAGTCTCTATTTCCAAACACCTCCATTCAAGAAGTTGCTCGTTCCGTTGGAAGGTGGTGGCTCGAATTCTCTTAACAATTTCAAAACTGAAAGAAAACTGGCTTTTATTCAACACTTACAAAGAAGTTAGACTGAGGCTGCACACGTTCCATTGTTTGTTTGTTTCTTTGTGTGACCTGTGATTGATTCATTATTATGAAGTGGGCGTAACAACTTTTTATGGTCATTCTTGTCGCTTGATGATCTACTGGTAGGAGTATTCTCTCTCTCTCTCTCTCTCTCTCTCTCTCTCTCTCTCTTGGTCTGGAAGGGGATATGGCTCTCTCTCTCTCTCTCTCTCTCTCTCTCTCTCTCTCTCTCTCTCTCTCTCTCTCTCTCTCTCTCTCTCTCAACAAAAAATGTCGATATATGCATCCTGCAACTATGAATGAGAGTAAGAAAACTCAGCAAACTGAAAAGAAAAACAAAAATGAAACAAAAAAAGAAACAAAAAAGCAGGCCGCGTATATACCGCACTATGCACCAAAAAAGGCCTTTCAACATAGATCTCCACAAATAGAGCCCAACTACAAAGAATGCATATATAATGCCAGGGGTTGGTGCAGATATGGGGATAATTGCAGGTTTACACACAAAAAATAAGTATGAAGGCGAAAGAACAAATATTATGGAAAAGTTGGATTTTTTAATGGCAGAATCCGAGAAATGAAGAAAAGAACATCATATCAGAACAGGAAAGGAAGCATGGGAGAATCCATATTATTACCAATATTAAATAATGGAAATGAAACACAAACCATAATAGTGATGAATGCACAGGGTTTAGTCACGAGTAACTCTAAAAGGAAAATAGAGTTCCTAGAAGAACTAACCCAAATTGAAAAAATAGATATATTAAATATAAGTGAAACATAGTATTCCCAAGAGACAGGCAGTGATGACCAGATAAAGGGTTTCCAAACTTATAGATCAGACAGAAAAAAATAGGAATCAAGGGGGGAACCGCAATATATGGAAGAGACATAAATCAAGGAAAAGTCTGTGAAAAATACAGCAACACAGAATGTGAATTGATTGCGGTAGAATTTGAATTTGAAAAACTAGTGAATATTGTAGTTTTACAGACCCCCAAATACTAAGGAGTTTGACATAATAATAGAAAAAATAGATGATATATGTAGAAAACCATAAAGACTGGAATATACTCCTATCCGGAGATTTTAACTTTCCTTTCGTGGATTGGAAAGAACGGATAGAAGAAAGTGGTTGTATGTATACATATAAAAAAGAGTAATAGTAGCGCAGAAGATAAGAGGCAATTTGAAAAGCTTCAAGATATGCTATTAGAACATAATATGCAACAAATAAACCACATTCCAACAAGAAAGGAAAATGTCCTAGATCTAGTATTTGTGAATGAGGTGAATTATGTTAAAGAAATAATAGTGTATAAACACGGGAATTTCAGACCACAATGTCATAGAATTGATAGTTCATATCCAAAGCAAGTGATCACAGAATTAATAAAAGCACAAAACTATTGGGAAGGATATGGAAAATATAACTTTTACAGTAAGAATATAAAATGGTCAGAAATAAATGAAGAACTGAATAAAGAATGGAAAAATGTATTTATAAGTGATAATATACAGGTAAATACGGACATACTGTACAAAATACTGGAGAAAATTGTTGAAAAATATGTACCGAAAAAAAAAACAATAAACAAAAGACGTGCATACCAAGAGACAGAAAGGATCTTATTTCAGAAAATTAGAAAGTGGAAGAAAAATCTTGCAAAAGAAAAAAATGTGTGTGGAAAATGAGGGAAATAAAATGTAAGATAGAAAATGCAGAACAAAAGATTATACAGTCGAAAGAAAAATGAAAAAAGGGACTTAGAAGAAAGGACACTTCAAAATATAAAAAGAAACCCCAAAGTACTTTACTCCTATGCAAAAAAGATGAATAAAAGGAGAATAGAAATAGGCCCTCTAAGAATTGAAGGACGGCTAACGAATGAAAAAAAGGAAATATGCAACATATTAGCAGAAAAATATAAGTGTGAGTTCACGCCAAGAATTGCGAATGAGAATAATGAAACAGAAATGAGAGAAGAAAATGTCGAATATCTAACGGATATAGATATTAATGAAGCAGATATTGTCACGGCTATAAACGAAATTAAAAATGGATCGGCAGCCGGACCAGATGGAGTTCCAGCGATTTTGTTAAAAAAAACTGCAAACACTATCGCGAAGCCGCTTGCAATACTGCTAAGACAGAGTGTAGATATGAGCGAGATATATGTTAAACATAAATTAGCTTATATAACCCCTATCTTCAAAAGTGGATCAAGACTAGAGGCAAGCAATTATAGACCTGTTAGTCTAACATCACATATTATGAAAGTGTATGAGAGGGTAATAAAAAAGAAAATAATGAACTATTTGGTCAAAAATAATTTGTTTAATATGGGTCAACACGGTTTCGTACCTGGAAAAAGTACACAGACGCAACTGATAGCACACTATGAAAACATATACAATAATATGATAAATGAAAAAGACACAGATGTGATCTATCTAGATTTTGCAAAAGCCTTTGACAAGGTAGACCATAACATATTGGAGAAAAAAATGAGAAAGCATAATATTGTGGGAAAGATAGGAAAATGGGTAAAAGAATTCCTGCAAAACAGAAAACAGATAGTGGTTGCAAATGACGAGAAATCAGATGAAGCCCAGGTAATATCTGGTGTGCCCCAAGGTACGGTATAGCTGCACTGCTATTTGTTATTATGATCTCAGACATAGACTGTGATGTTGAAAACTCCGTAGTGAGAAGTTTCGCCGATGACACAAGAATAAGTAGAGAAATTACTTGTGATGAAGATAGGAACTCACTACAAAGAGATCTAAACAAAATATATGAATGGGCGGAGATAAATAGGATGGTATTTACTCCGATAAATTCGAATCAATAAATTATGGAAACAGAGAAGGAATGGTGTATAGCATACAAGGGACCTAATAATGAGACAATCACAAACAAGGAAGCAATTAAAGACCTTGGTGTAATTTTAAATAGGAATATGTTATGCAACGACCAAATAGCAACACTGTTGGCTAAATGTAAAGCAAAAATGGGAATGTTATTCAGACACATTTAAACAAGAAAAGCTGAACACATGATTATGCTTTACAAAACTTATGTGCGTAGTACACTCGAGTACTGCAAATGTGATATGGTACCCACACTACCAAAAGGATATTGCGCAAATAGAGAGTGTACAAAGTTCCTATACTGCTAGAATAGAAGAAGTTAAGGACCTTGACTACTGGGAAAGACTGCAATTTTTAAAACTATACAGTCTAGAAAGGAGAAGAGAACGCTACATGATAATACAAGCATGGAAGCAAATAGAAGGAATTGCTGAAAACATCATGGAGCTTAAAATATCAGAAAGAGCAAGCCGAGGTAGATTAATAGTGCCAAAAAGCATTCCAGGTAAACTGAGAAAGGCGCACAGGACATTAATCCACTACGCACCAGCATCGATAATGCAGCGACTATTTAATGTGCTGCCAGCTCATCTAAGAAACATATCAGGAGTGAGCGTAGATGTGTTTAAGAATCAGCTCGATAAGTACCTAAGATGCATCCCAGACCATCCAAGACTGGAAGATGCAAAATACACCGGAAGATGCATTAGCAACTCTCTGGTGGATATACGAGGTGCCTCACACTGAGGGACCTGGGGGAACCCAAACAAAAAATAAGGCAATAAGGTAAGGGTAAGGCTCTCTCTCTCTCTCTCTCTCTCTCTCTCTCCTCTCTCTTCCTCTCTCTCTCTCTCTCTCTCTCGGTCTTGAAGGGGATATGGCTATCCTCTCTCTCTCTCTCTCTCTCTCTCTCTCTCTCTCTCTCTCTCTCTCCTCTCTCTCTCTCTCTCTCTCTCTCTCTCTCGGTCTCTAAGGGGGTATGGCTCTCTCTCTCTCTCTCTCTCTCTCTCTCTCTCTCTCTCTCTCTCTCTCTCTCTCTCCTCTCTCTCTAAGTTGTCAGGAGTTCGTTCATTGAGTTTCAAATCTCTTATCTGACTGTCTCTTATTATTCGTAAATGTGTCTGTCATTTGGATGATCAACCATTCTGAAAGGACCCATAAAAGACCTGCTTACTCCCTGCCATGTCTCCCTCTTTCAAGTGGCAAGATGATGGTTGTCTTTTGACCTTATTTTCCTTGTCATTTAGTGACTACTCTAACTCATTTCCTTGTTCATGCAGTATTTGATTACTTCATTATCATTATTATTATTATTATTATTATTATTATTATTATTGTTGTTGTTGTTGTTGTTGTTGTTGTTGTTGTTGTTGTTGTTATAATAATAATAATAATAATAATAATAATAATAATAATAATAATAATAATAATAATAACAATAATAATAATGATTATTACTATTATTATTATTATTATTATTATTATTATTATTATTATTATTATGATTATTATTATTATTATTATTATTATTAATTACCATATGCTTTTGGGATAACTTTTGGGAGATTCGGTTTCGAATTACAGTATCAATGAAATTAGTTAAGTAATTAAATGCACAAGTGGGAGTTAATTTCTAATTGATCTGCGTCAATTATAAGCCGAGATTTAATGTGGGCTAAAGCTATTGGAATATGATCGTTCATAAACCAAACTTATATGTGGTCCTGACTTTAATTTGTGAAATATATGCAACAAATTTTGTATTCATCAGACAACTGCATGAATAGTTCCATTTTTCTGAATTATGATTTTATTAACCTATTTGATGGATTTAAAATATATTTCTATAAATTCAAAGATATCTTCGCTCTATTGGCTCTATTGTTATCTATGAATATTGTTTACTTACATGTATTGCCAGAAATCCTTTAGCAAAATTCCTTCAAAATACAGCTTTTTTCGATTTTAAGCTGAAATTATATACTTATTTTGTTTCAAACAAATATTATTTGATATTTTTTTCCAATTTATGGAAAGCTGGGTTACAGGAGATTTTTTTTCTTATGAAAAAGACAATAGATTTTCAAGAAAGTTTCCCGACTTTATGTAAGTTGCCAATTAGTTTCCTAAGTTCGTAAATTATGTAGTGCTTTTACCAACCAACAGATGGCCTCAGCTCCACCTTACCACCAAATTAATCACCACCTTGAGAATATTCCCCGAGTATTTTTTCAATTGTCAGACATTTTCCCTCCCTTTCTTCGCTTCTTCTCTCTTTTTTATAATGCTTGTGCTATTTTGTTTTACTTGTAAAGTCACGTTGATATTATTTGCTCTTCCCAAAGTAATTACTACTAGTATCAGAGATTTCAACTTTAGTTTATAAGAGTATACTGTAGTGAGTTTGGTGGCTGTCTGATTTATAAATAAACAATCGGAGTAGTATAGTCTGTATATCAGTATTTCTAAGGTCTAGTTCTTTGTTGTCACTTTTTACTGACATTCTATTCAGCGGAAGTCTTATGGGGGTAAATTTTATGACATTTTTCTATTAAATTTCTTATTCCTGATCTAGATATTAATCTCTGGCACTGTCGTTCAATTAGTTCATTTTGCATGTTGCATAAGATTTTTTATAATTCAGACCATCCTTTATATTGATCTTCCCGGACAGTTCCATCCTTTTCGTAATACTAGGCATGCAGTTAATTCTAATAGGCCTTCTTCACCATAAGGCTCGATACTTGAGCAGCTCAAAACTCGCTTTTCTCACTTTGAATATCATTGAAAAGATATTAGTTAACCTTATGGAGAAACCTAAGTGATAAGAAACAGTAAGATATGTCTTTCCCTAACTATTTCTGCCTCATATGTAAAACCATGGAGGGAGACCGAAAAAAATGGATATGATGTGACTGCAATAGATTCTATCATAAGAAATGTGTGTGTATATAGGGACAGGCATCACTGATAATGAACGAGAGAACCTAGATTGATTATGCCCATTCTGCATATGTGAAACCAGACAAGCCAAGGTGTATATATCAAAATTGAAGGGAGATGTGAATATGGGAGAAGAGACCTTGAGCGAACAAGACGCGAGAATAGCCGAATTGGAAAACAAACTTGCGGACCTTAGCGTACACACAGCAAATTCCACCCAGACTACTGACCTCACAGAGAAAGTTGATATTCTTGCTATGAATATGGAATCAATTAAGGCAACACTTCAAACATTGATGGACCAAAAACCGAAGAAACCGACATTCGCTGACAAAGTTAAGGAAAAAAAATCTGTTGGTAATTAAATAAAAAATATAACTAAAATCACGGAAAGAAAACGCGAGGTTGAACAAGCACTTGAAGACATTCCTATACTTAACACGAGGTCAACTACGAATGGAAATGTTGTTGTAAACTTTGCGAACAAAATTATCAGAGAAAAGGCTGCAAACAAAATTCAGACATTGGTTGCTGACACTGAAACGAGAAAAATCGGACAACCAAAACCAAAAATACTGATATGCAATGTGTACAATGATGAAAAAGGATGTAGTAAATGCTTTGATTCGAAGAAATCGT
Source organism: Palaemon carinicauda (assembly GCF_036898095.1). Taxonomy (NCBI): domain Eukaryota; kingdom Metazoa; phylum Arthropoda; class Malacostraca; order Decapoda; family Palaemonidae; genus Palaemon; species Palaemon carinicauda. The sequence goes on along the minus strand of NC_090756.1, from coordinate 18,719,321 downwards.
TGCCTGGACCAAATCCATAATATAGAAGAGAAGATAAGTGTAGTCCTGAAGAAAAATGCTTCTGGTGGGACCACACACTATGTGCTGAAATGTGATCCTGAAGTTCGGAGGGCTATTCATAACAATGGGGACAACGTTCCGTTATGGTGGGGTACGTTTAACATACGTGATAGGTACCACGTGATCACCTGCTACCACTGTCAGAGGTATGGACATCTTGAAAAAGATTGCAATTCTAAGAATGGTGTTAAAGTCTGCGAGAAATATTCAGGAAAACATTCCACCAAGGAGTGTAATTCGCAAGTATCAGTTAACCAACCAAGTGAGCACATAGTAAAATCTAGAGAATGCAAAGCTTATGACTTGGAATTGAAAAGACTTGCAGAAAATACTGACCATGGTTACTAAGGATGTCATAAACCGTGGCTATGTAAATATACAATCTGTAGGTAATAAGACTATTCAAATTCGAGAATTGATAAACGAGAAATATTTGGACATACTAGCATTATCTGAAACAGGGTTAAATAACTTGGACAAGGCTAAGATCACTGAAATGACAACCCCCACACACACATTCTTTCACATACCGAGAGGGGGTAGGTCTGGTGGGGGTGTCGGACTCATTATTCATAAAAGTTATTCCGTGAGTCGTATAACAGTGACGATTTAACTGGAAATGAACAAAACTTGATATGAAACGTTAAATACTCTGAACGAACAAGGTAAAACGACAGTGGAGGTCCTGTAGGGAGTGGAGTTCCCTTGCTGTATGAGACCGTAAAGCAGCCGTCAAAGTAAAAAGTAAGTAAAAGTACACAGTACTCTAGAAGTTTTATTCCAGCTGTGACCAAGTTATGGAATGATCTTCCTGATCGGGTAGTGGAATAAGTAGAACTTCAAAAGTTCAAACTTGCAGCAAATGTTTTCATGTTGAATAGGCTGACATAAGTCTTTTTATAGTTGGTATATGAAATATGTATTAATGTTGTTGATGCTTTTAAAATACTTTATTTTAATTGTTCATTATTTCTTATATCATTTATTTATTTCCTTATTTCCTTCCCTCACTGGGCTATTTTTCCTTGTTGGAGCCCTTGGGCTTATATCATCTGAATTTTCCAACTAGGGTTGTAGCTTAGCCAATAATAATAATAATAATAATAATAATAATAATAATAATAATAGTTCTATTTTTCTGAATTGTGATTCTATTAACCTATTTGACGGATTTAAAATGGTATATTTGTAAATATTCAAAGAAATCTTTGCTCTATTGGCTCTATTGTTATCTGTGTATATAGTTTACTTCTATGTATTGCCAGAAATCCTATAGCAAAATCCTTGAAAATGCAAGCTTTTCCCTATTCTAAGTTGAAATTAGATACTGATTTTGTTTCATATAAATTTTATTGGATATTTTTCTTCAAATAATAGAAAAAGGAATTTCATGAGATCTTTCTCGTATGAAAAAGACAATAGGTTTTCACGAAAGTTTCATTCTTTATATAAGTTGCCAGTTAGTTTCTTTAATTCGTAAATTGGGTAGTACGCTTACCAACCAACAGATGGTCTCAGCTCCACCTTACCAACAAATGGAATAATTTGGAATAATTCCCGAGTATTCTCAATTGTCAAACATTTTCCCTCCCTTTCTTCGCTTCTTCACCCATTTTTTATAATGTTTTGTGCTATTTTGTTTTACTCGTAAAGGGATGTTGCTGTTATTTGCTTTTCCCAAAGTAATTACAACCCGTAACAGAGATCTCAACTTTAGTCTGTCAGAGTATACTATAGTGAGTATAGTGCCTGTCTGATTTAATATATAAACAAGAATATCATGATTAACTTTAAATGTGTAGACAGCACAATCGGAGTACTATAGTCTGCATATCAGTATTCCTAAAGTCTAATGGTTTTTTTTATTTTTTTATTTTTTTTTTTTTTTTTTTTTGTACTGACATTCTATTCAGCGGGAGTCTGATGGAGGTAAATTTATGATATTAGTCAAGGGACAAAAATCAATGCATATTTTGCCTTATAAATACCTTTAAGGATATTTCAACTGAGTGTTCTAAATACTGTAGTGCCTATTATTATTAAGTATAACGTAATATCTATAAAAGATTCTGTATGGAAAAAAAGGCAAGTCTCTGCTACCTTCACGAACCCCATGACTTAAAACCTTCCACTTCAACCTCTTCATACATACAGACATACTCATGTATGTATATGATATATGTATATATATATATATATATATATATATATATATGTATATATATATATATATATATATATATATATATATATATGTATATATATGTATATATATATATATATATATATATATATATATATATATATATATATATATATATATATGCATACATGACTGCGTATATGTACCGTATGTATAGATCAACAAAAATAAGTTAAGGACCAACTTCCTATAGACTGCATTGGATAATCCAATAAATGACGTCTTAAGCTTTCTGAAATTAGCGTGGCCATCTCACCTTTTTACTGTAGTCATTTAAAAAAAGTGGTCCTAGTGACCACTTTCAAACAAGAGAGGTTACAGTATTACCCATTTAAAATTCAATAATCCCTAAGTCAAATAGAACCACTCTTCAAACGCCCCAAAATGAAAAAAAGTAAAAAAAATAAATAAATAAAAAGTGGCATGTTAGAATAATACGTAGGCCTATAGTATAATATATTCTAACTCTCTTCTTTTAGCATAAACTTTCGATAATTTTTTTCACTGATTTTCTCAATAGTAAAATCTACAAATAAACCTATATCGTGAAGGCGAATATTGTTACCGGAGACCTTAAGTGCTCAGGACTATATTGGATTAACATTAATTAACATATCTCTATCATTCAGTTATATAAGATCATTAATAAACACGAAGGTGCATTTTGGACGTAGGTCTTTTAAGAGATTATTGTTTAGATATCTACCTTACCATTAATAGGATGCTAATTTAACATGGCCGTATGGTATGTCAAACCAAAATATTATTGCTGGCAGTGCAATGTAACTATTAACCCATTGCAGTTTAATCGATTTTTTTTTACCTTTAATAGACCTTATTTTCCTAATCACCCAGAATTTCAATATTTCTACCTAAAATTAGTACAAAATACAGTAAACCTTAGTAATTTATTCAACAAAACGCTAGAGATTGCATAATTACTCATGTTTACCCTATTCAATTTTATCGTTTTCTTTCTTCAATATTATTTCTCAGTATAGAAAATGGTATAATTTTATATAGCGGTGACTAACATATCTTGAACAGCTCTTCCAATTTCAGCAATTTTTACGTATTGCATTTTTTCCTTAATTTCAGAGTGATTTTAGATAGATAATTCTTTCACTACATCTTTTTAAATATTTATGTAATGAACATATCCTCCGTTTTACATTGTGGACTCTTGTTTTTTCCTAGATGTTGCTAAAGTTACCTTTAAATATGTTATATTAGCTTATTCCATTTTTAGCAATTTTTTCCATCTGTACTTGCATTTGTTTCTGAGAGCAGATATATTTATACACTCGTGAAATTAACTAAGCATATGCGATAGGCTCAACGCTTAATTTTCAAAGGAGAATGAATGCTTAAAAGGCATTCTATTAAATAATTTTATGCCTCTGAGAACCTAAGCAGTGAAGTATGACATGGTTGTTACCTGCTTGTGGTTTAGTGTCTTTCTTCTTAATGGGAAGAACTTCAGAGGGAATTATCCATCAGTGTAACACCTTTTAACGATCACATGACCAAGTATTGGACAGATATAATGTTGCTTTGCTTCACTGGCCTTGGTAAATCTGCCAATCCCATTGGAGCCTTCACTGTCATGGTGTTATTGCAAAACCCAACTCGAGTCTCTCTCTCTCTCTCTCTCTCTCTCTCTCTCTCTCTCTCTCTCTCTCTTTCTCTCTCTCTCTCTCTCTCTCTCTCTCTCTCTCTCTCTCTCTCTCTCTCTCTCTCTCTCTCTCTCTCTCTCTCTCTCTCTCTCGTACATTTGTAGCATTCGTATGAAAATGATGTTTCCTTTGCATCAATTGAATATCTTTCTTAAATAATTCTATTTATCAATTCCTTCGCCAATATCAATTCCATATGTGAATCAATTGAATGGGATTAGATTTATGAATTTTGGTTTGATTACCCATTGTTGGGCCAAGGAGGCTAGTAAGTCCAAGGGTGAAACAGGAGGAAAACCTCACTGTTGTACTCTGAAGTAAAAGTCAAGAGGTCGGCTAGCCAAAGGAAATATAGGAAGAAGGAAAGTAGATAAAGTAGAAAGCTCAGTTAGGGGACAAAGGAACACCTAAGGTCCTCAAGTAGGCCTAGTGTTTTCAGTGTACTGTGTGAGGTGTTGGAAATCTCCTCCTTATCGTTCTTAAATTTCGGGATGAGAAAGAAAAAAAAATGTTTTCAGTCGTAATGGTAATACGGTCTTTACACACAATCGCCACGTTTTTTGTATATTTTAAACAACAAATTAAATTATTCATAGTCAAGTCTATTAGTATTGCCTATGAAGGGTTGCATCGTGATAACATGAAAAACGAGAAAATTTTAAAGCTACTTTAAATGTATTTTGATTGGTGATTGTCATTATCATATGCAAAAGCCTCTGAATTTTTTAATGGAAAAGTAAGATAAAAGTTCAAATTAACTACAATGAACAATCAGAGTTGAGGAGACGTAGCTTTTTCTTATTGTTTGTCACTAAAAGAAAACAATATCTTGTTATATATTCAACCCGAATTCTTGATTTAACAATTGGAGTGGTGCATATCATTCTTCGATTTAAAAGTGTTAGTCTTATAGACCAAGGGTGATGAACGAAAGCATTAAAAAATTTTAAAAAATCAGTTGTGATAAAGAACCATTTTTAGTCTCTAGTTCACAAATATCTATGGTTTCTTCAGCGTTGATCCACAAGGACTCAAGAGTCAGGAGCAGTTCAGTAAGTAATTTCAGTGGTGTAAAGTTACCGCTCTTATTGTTTGACAGTCCTCGCTTTTGTGTGAAGAACGAAGACTTTTCAGTTTTCACAGTACGTTAGTCGCCATTTTCGTTTGATATGTTGTCTAAGTGCTAATTAAGTGTTTTCACACTATTTTTCAATTGTAAGTGTTTATATTTTAGGTTATGGGGTGTCGCCATTTTCGTTTGATACGTTGTGTAAGTGCTAATTAAGTGTTTCCACACTATTTTTCAATTGTAAGTGTTTATATTTTATGTTATGGGGTGAAATGTGATACTCTTAACTTAGCACAGTGTTATGTATGAAAGAGATGGTGATTTGTTTCTTTAAAAATATGCAAAAGCTGTTGCTTGTGATCAACTGGTCAATCGTCGTGTCGCATATTTTTTACGCAGTTAATTAAAATTTGACACCTATATTACAGGCGATATATATCAACCAGGTGATGGCTTGGCGTCAATGAGAGAAGTTGCTAGGTGTTTCTTGGTTTTATTATAGTTACGGACGGGAAAAGCTTTCCTAATAAAACTTTTTTCTAAAGAAAAACCACACCTTCATTGCATCCCACAGAGACAAAGGTTTCATTATAGTACAGTGCAGTATCAATTAGGACACTTGATTTCACATAATATAGTAGTCTTGGAAATACTCATGTTTTGAATCCCATACGTTACTGTCGGAAGCCGCAACAAAGTTATTGATGTTGAAGTTTAATTATAGAACAGTGCAATATTAATTAGGTCATTGGAAATGGCATATTTGAATATGGTAAATATGACACTTTAATTTCTAGCCAAATGCATGAACCATATATTTTTCCCAATCGTTATCTTGTGTTCTGTGCCTTTCTGACCTTGATTATTGGGGGCAAACCACCCGTTCATGAGTTTTTGGACCCCCTTATATAAAGACAATTATGGGGGACCCCAGTGGGAAACTGAGGTTGTTTTAGGTGGGAAATGGCATACATGAGTAATTTACAGCAATAATAATGGTCAGAAATGCAAAATAAGCCAAAGATAACCAGTTGAAAAAAATGTATGGTTCGTGTAAATGGCTGGAAACCGGCCAAACATGATTATTTAACCCTTTTGAGATTTGCAAAAGGGTACAGAACCTAACAAACCCACCTAACCTATTAGTTCCCAGGTCACAACCCCTAGCCGGGGTGCAGCTCCAGAACCCCCTTCCCAGGTCACAACCCCTAGCCGGGGCCAAACCCCCAGACCCTCTTCCCAGGTCACAACCCTTCTCAGGTCACAACCCTTCTCAGGTCACAACCCCTAGGCAGGGGCAAGCCCCCGGACCCCCTTTCCAAGTCACAACTGTTAGCCGGATCCCCCTTCCCAGGTCACAAACTAAAAGTAAATCACAAATAAATCCTTCCATTATAAAAAAGTAAATCGCAAATAATTATTACCTTATGATTGACAGTCTTTTTTTTCTTGGCAATCTTTAGAAAAGCTTTGCAGTAGAAAATGTGCTGGCCTTCCTTGAAAATTAAGTCAGACTCGGACCTTTGAGGCCTTATTTCACTTATTTTTAATTTCACATGAGTATCATTAGCTTTACACTGAATGGAGAGCATTTCCATCATAATCAATTGCCAACATAAACTAAATTACATTAAATTTTGAAATAGATTAATGTGCTTCCCTTAAGTTTCCTCTGGGAGACGTCTTTACGAGATGGTTGTTAAGTGGCTGATGTAGAACAACATCAGGGAACTTAAGAAGAAGTACTAGTAATCTGTTAATTGGTTAAAAAAACCACTTGACAAATACTTAATTGTGAATAGAGAAAGAGCTCCCCAAACCATGGGAAAACGCATGTGCAACAAGTCCTATTCAGTCTCTCAAATGTAAACAATGGACTTAGTGAAAAACATATTTCACATTTTAATAGACCGATATGTAAGTTATTAATGCCCCAGCCCCTATTAAATAGAGTAAAATAACAAACTAGCCAGCACTCGTCCATTTCTTATAGCGAATTCCAGTTTTGTTAGAAATTAGAGTATCGTATATTAACCTTGAATATATATTTGCAGATAAACCATTTTTAATCCCATATACTACCCGTGGAAACCTCAATTAGCAAAGTTATAATTTTTAATTTAAAACCTGCTTTGCTTTTAACACTTCATAACACAGGAGCCTCCTCTTTCCACACAATTCTTCTATTAACATGCGTTTTTGCTGCTTTGTATGGGGTAAGCCCAATTGCCTTCTTTTGTAGGACTTGCTTTGGCTTTGGAGTAGTTTGTAGGCGCGATCGGTTGCCGTGCCTGACATTGCTCTAGACCCCCGTAGCGTTTGTTAGTTTGTTTACCAGTCACCAGCATCTTTCCCAGAAGCGTGGAGTCTTGGCACTGCTAGGTAGACAATTCGAGACAGTGTCTTATGTTCTTAGGTGTTGGAGTGGCTGCGTATTAGTCTGTAACACCCATTTGCTTTTTAAGCAAACTTATCTGTCAATTACATACATAATCCTGAGGTGTCTACACTGATAGCAAAATGTCCGCCTCTGACTAGTCGTCTGCGGATTTGAACCAGCCCCACAGACTTCTAAGAAGTTCGAGCTAGCCACCCTAATCAACTTGGCCATCAAGGCTGCTCCTTCCACACAGTATTTCAGGAAAACTGATAGGTGGTGCTTCCATTTAAGTTACTGGTGCAAACAGAATAAAGGGCCCAATGTTTTATATTTTAAATCTTGAGGTTGTTTTCATTATTGGATCATACTGTGTAATTACAGCTATTATTTAATTTAGGATAATAATGAAAAGTTATGGTAGAAATGTGGGTTTTATTTCACATAAACATAATTTTCCCAAAACTTTTAATCTGCATATTTCATGAAATTATTACTAGTAAATTCGCTTAAATGTATATAGTCATGAATTGCTTGGTGATAATAATAGGTAATCAAATTCTAAGTTTGTATGGTTAATAAGGTGCCGTTATAGTATGTGGCCTACCTTTTTGGATCTGTTATAGTATGTGGCCTACCCGGTTTGAATGTGTCCTACCTTAGGAAGAGTTTGTATATATATGTAATGAAATCAATTATTTTTCACAATTGTTTAATATCTAACAATACAATTTTAAAAGAACAGTTTCATTGCCTACGAGTATGACGGGAGAAGCTAACTTAAAAAACCCACCTAACCTATGCTAAAAGCCGTGTCCTTACCTACGAGTACGACGGGAGAAGCTAACTTAAAAAACCCACCTAATCTATGCTAAAAGCCGTGTCCTTACCTACGAGTACGACGGGAGAAGCTAACTTAAAAAACCCACCTAACCTATGCTAAAAGCCGTGTCCTTACCCGGGGGGGCTGCGCCCCCCCGGACCCCCCCTTACACAACATTAACATTAACTACATAGTTAAATACTGAAATCCATGTGTACTTACATGATCAATATTCGTAATAAGTATGTAGGCCACATACTATATCAGACAAAATTCCGTAGGCCACACTTGAAAGGTAGGCCACATACTATAACGGCACCGTTAATAATTAACTCTGAAATACTAGCCCACAGGGTTAACAAGCGTAGCAAAACATTTCGCTTTCCAGAACATAGCAATGAGATAATGTATAATAGCGAGCAAAGCCAGTTAACGGTAGAGCAAAAAGCAATAAATCATTACCTCAATTAAGCGAGTTATTTGTAATAAATTTCATTACAATTACTTTTTTTATTATGGTAACTTTTTAATTATAATTGTTTTTTATTTTTAACTAGCAGATACACGTAGTTTATTAAAATGTCAAATATCATACAATTAGAGTGGTACACACTATATTTTAAGGCGTTTCAAACTTGGTTGATGACTATATCTAGTGCAAAATCATAGGTTTTCAGGAATGGTAGTCAACCCAATAAACTCGAAAACAATGGATTTCTGCCTGGAATCATTATCAGAAATTTTCAAAGCACTAATAATAATGCCATATTACTGTGTTTAAAGCCGTAAAAGGTATTGTTCTAATACAAAAATTTACAGAAAGGTGTTTTTGATGTATTTAGTCTGATGTTGGGAAATGAAAGCAAAGTCCATGTTTAAACAGAGGCCGGAGCGAGAACCTATAACAGAGCCACTTAAGTTTGTATAATAGTTAAGTAATGCTGAAGTAGTAGACCAGGGTCTAATGCGCGTAGCACAATGTTTTGCTTAAGATAGGAATACAGTAATACCTTGAGATACGAGCTCAATGCGTTCCGGGACCCGAGCTTGTATGTCAATTTGCTCGTATCTCTGGTCAAGTTTTCCCATATAAAATAACTAAAAAAAAAATCAATTCATTCCCACCCTCTGAAAAAACACCTAAAAATAACAAATACCTATACAGTATACTGATTATGATCCTCCATAAAATGTAACATTATAGAGTTCTTACCTTCGAGACAGACTGTAGCGGCTAACGGCAGTGTGTGCGGAGGAGAGAGAGAGAGGACGGGGAGGAGTGAGACTTGACAGCAACACGTTTGGTACGCTACACTTTTGTAACGTTACGTAACATAACTTAAAACTTTAAATTTAACTTGAATGAAATTAGCTTACTGTACACACACGTAAAGATAAATATTAATCTTACGTTACATTAAACTTAATTCTAATTTTGTTTTCATTTCCATTTTTTTACTTTTCTTCCGGCTTGGCTCTTTTTGACTCTCTTTCACCTTAAGTTTTGCCGGCCTTTTTAAAAGGAACCTATCTAGGGATGGTTGCTTTTGGTCTCCCCTTCAAAATGTTGCAAAAATGACGTACGCAAGTGTCATCACAAAAGGCTAACGCACGATCACTCGCCAACTTGTCCGGGTGCCTCTTTTCCATAAAATTAGAAAACTTCTGCCACTTCACTAACATGTCTTTGATTTCCGTCCTAGAAAGGCGGCCCTCGTCTTCCACCTCCTCCTTGCTACCGAGCTCCTGCAACACCACCGAATGTTGCATCTCCTGGAGCTCGATAAATTCCTGTGTCGCGAGGTCTTCTTGATGCTGTTCGACAAGGTCGTTCATGTCTGCCTCATCTACCTCCAGCCCCATGACCTTTCCAAGAGATACGATTTCATCCACCACAATAGGTTCGGTGTCATCAGGGTCTGGCGTATTGAACCCTTCAAAGTCCCTCTCAGCGACGGAATCTGGCCACAATTTCTTCCATGCTGAATTAAGAGTTCTTCATGTGACACCCTTCCATACATCGTCAATAATTTTTAAGCAATGGTTGATATTGAAATGTTCCTTCCAAAATTTATGAAGGGTGAGATTGGTGTTGTCTGTGATATCAAAGCAGTTCTTGAACAAATGCTTCGTGTGCAGTTTTTTAAAGTTGGAAATTACTTGTTGGTCCATGGGCTGGTGAAGTGGCATGGTGTTGGGCAAGAGATAAAGGACTTTGATGAATCTGTACTCATCAAGAATGCCCTCTTTGAGACCAGGAGGGTGACCATGGGCATTGTTGAGGACCGGGAGACATTTCATTGGCAGGTTTTTCTCGGCCAAATATTTTTTGACTGCCGGACCAAAGAACAGATTAACCTATTCTGTTAAGAAATGCCGGGTAACACAAGATTTAGCATTAACGCCCCACATCACTTGCAGTGTTTCTTTCAAGATTCTTTAGCACTTAAAAGCATGAGGGTTTTCTGAGTAGTACACCAGCAGTGGCTTGACCTTAGTCACCACTGGCATTGGCACACAAGGCTAGAGTTAACTGGTCCTTCATGGGTTTGTGGCCCGTTAGTAGCTTCTCCTTTGCGGTAATGAATGTCCTCCTGGGCGGCATCTTCCAGAAAAGGCCAGTTTCATTGAAGTTGAACACTTGTTTGGGGATGTAGCCTTGTTGTGCGATAACTGAGGTAAAGGTTTTGACGAAGTCCGCCGCGGCTTTCGAGTCAGAACTTGCTGCTTCCCCATGCCTCACAACTGAGTGTATCCCAGTCCGTGTTTTGAAGATATCTAACCAGCCACGACTGCCTTTGAAGGTTTCCGCTGGTGTCGCAAGTCTCCCTTTATCCATATTAAAAACAGCCTCTACATCTCGTCATAGATATCACTGCGCTGTTCGAAAAGGATGGTTAGTCCTTTGGAAGGCTCGGTGCTCATTATAGCATCCTTCTGCTTGAGGATGGTACATATTGTTGATGTACTCCTCTCATATTGGCAAGCCAGCTCAGTCACTCTTACACCACTCGTGTTTTCGATTATTTCATGCTTTATCTCTATTATCATCATACGCTTTTTCTTTTCACTACCCTTGCATTGCTTATTCACTTATTTCTGTACTGATTAACGCATAAAAAACCGTAATTGCTTATTCACTTATTTCTGTACTGATTAACGCAAAAAAAACCGTAAAAAATGCAAAACGCTACGGCAGATGCTTGGAGATAACTCAACGCGACTGAGATCAGACGGGAAAGATGGAGCGATGCTGTCCTGGTGAGAAGTCTCTTGCACACTCGGCCACCAGGTGTCCCCATAGGGAACCGCCTCGTACATCAAATTTATCTCTTTTATCTCGGGACAAAAATTTGCTCAAAATTTTCCTTGTATCTCAATTTCTCGTATGTTGGGACACTTATCTCAAAGCATTACAGTACTTAAATGGGATAATGTTTCATTGTGAACGAAGCGAGGTAGCTATGGAGGAGCAAGAACCAATAAATCGATAGCCTTGTTAGTTAGGAGGCATTGTCTTGGCAAACAAAACCTATGTTTTCACTATTGCTCTGTTTTGGGTCCAGTAATTTTCTTATTTTTCGTTCGTGTTAAATATCAGTAACGAAGTTTTAAGTTAATTTAAACATCTTACATTTAGACTGTTACACTATATTTTAAGGTATTTTGATTGTACAGTAATTTATATCTTTTATAAAGCCATAGCCTTTCAGTTATGGTAGTCGACCCATCATAACTCAAAAACTAATTCTGCCAGAAATTATCAAAAACCTTCAAGACACCAAAAATACATGTAAAAAGTTTTTCTACAAAACTTTTATTGCCAGATTTTGTTAGCTACAGTATTTACTTGCGTAAAATTATAGTTTACAGTGCACATTTTGAAAATTGCAAGTCTAAGACTGATAAAGTCTGCGGAAAATGTCCAGAAAACCATTCCGCCTAAGAATTAATTTGCAACAAGTAAAAGGTATAAACTGCATAAAGTTAAATAAATCAAATGACCACACAGTAAATTCAAGAAATTTCAAAACTGATCATGGATACTAAGGATGTCATAAACTGTGGATATGTAGATATACAATTTGATGGTAATAAAACTATTCAAATTCGAGGATTGATAAATGAGAAATATTTGGATATACTAGCATTATATGAAACATGGTTAAGTAACTTTGGCAAGGCCAAGGTCTGGTTGAGGTGTCAGGCTCTTCATTCATAATGGTAACTCAATAAATTCCTATCGTAACAATTTACAAACATTCGAGAACAAATACTAGTATGAGTGCTTCAACAGCGATGATTTAACAATAAATATGCGATGTGAAATATTTAATGCTTTCGAACGAACATAAAATAACTGGAGATGAAGGTTCCCCTGCTGTGATGGACCAGAAAAAGCCCTTGAAATTAAGTAATTTGGCATTTGCTGCTTTTATGTTTGGGGTATAATTTGAACTGTGTTAGATATATGTAGGTCATGGTGTTTTTCAATCTTTTAATTTAAATACCTTTTTCAAATTAAAAATCTCAAGACAATTGGCTAAGCACTCCATCTCACAAAATACAATGAAAAATTGTGGCACATATGAAAGCGTAGTATTCTTGGTTATTTTGTACAGTTTAAAGAACAATATTTCGAGCTGTGGTGGATTAAATGGTTTGGTGCAAGTTTTTGAAAAGACCTATCAAAATCCAAGGCAGTTAACAGCAGTTTTGGTTTATATCCTTCACCAGTATGGTTTCTTTTCTCATGTTGTTTGTGCAAAGCCTTGAATAATGAATCTTGGTCATTTCAGCCAGTTAGGAAGTAAATGTAATCACTTCATCTTATACTGTGGTTTTCTCAGTTACTTATTTTCCCAAGACACCAGCAGTCTTTGGAATCCAGGTCAACATATAAAGCGGGGTACAGACATGAGAGCAGAGCACTGTAGTTTAAGTGTTATAAATATTCGTGCATCAAGGTGTCAAAATGTAGAGGACGCAACTATAGTGGGCGGGATTGTAGCTTTGTTGAGTTCCACCGCAATTGCTGATCATTCTGTCAATGTTGTTTACCAACTATCTTTTCCCTTCTCTGTGACACGAGCAAAAGTGGTTTTTTTGCAATCCTCCATTGGTATCCCTATATTCTGAACTCACTCTATCCATGCATGATGGTGATATTTTATTAAAATGGTGTGGATGTTTTGGATACCATTGTAAAATTTTCACTTCATAATAGCTTATAAACTGAGTGACTACTTTCTTATTCCAATCAGCCACAAGTTACACGGAGGGGATCAGACTAAAATATATATTCTTCTTGGTGTCATCAGGTTAAGCAGGCTCGGTATAGCTAGTTGACATGCGTGCAATTCACGTTCCATCCACACATTTCGAAATGCGTACCCTTTGATGTTAGACATTTACCGACAATTGGAGAGACTATTTGGCCCAACAACTTGGACATGTTCAAGTCTCCGTCCACACTGGAGTTATTTGTCGCAAGAACATGGTGCATTACGTTCTTTTGCACCATGCATATACCTGACTAAACATAAATGTTATTAATAGTGATACTCTTGCAGAATACAAAATTCCTGGCTCTTTATAGGTTGAGGTAGATGAAGTTAGTCCTTGTTTGATTTCACTCCCATTGTCAAGTTGGACACTGTCCTATAAACTTGGATAGGATTTTTTTAAAGATTCAGGATAGGGTGTTTAAAATGATGGGACAAGTTTAATCTCGATAAAGGCAGTCTTTGAAATCCCGTTTTGCTTTGAAAATTTTTTTTATAACTGAATTATGAATTCTTCCTTCATAAGCTCTTAGGCTGTTTTTGAAATGCAAGCAATGTTGCACTAAGAGCATTATTTTAAAAGTACAGTTACACCTCTCATTGTCTGTTCCAACCTTAACATTTCTCTCCTTGAATATCGAGTACTAAAGTAAAATATACTATCCGCAGTTTTATTCAGCCTAAAGTCTAATTCTATTTTCATACAATGATAAAGAACTGTACTGTACAGTATCCTTCATACTTTTTATAAAATGATAGTTGGTCGAGTACTTTGTGTTCAGTACTTTTATAGGGAATGTGTCGCACTATCTAATAGGACTAAAATACTTAGGGTTTCCCATGGAACCAAGTTATTATACCGAGGTGGGTAATACTGTAGTGGGCTTGAAAATATGAAATTGAAATGAAAGGGTTGTTTTAAATATGAACTCAAATTACCCATAGTAATGGTACTGTGTTTTGGCAAGTCTTTACCAGAGGATGCATTCTTGGAGGACAATAGAAAATTGAATAAAGTAAATTTTAGTAAAGCAGGTTAAGGAGAATACTGAAACGAATATTTGAAAAATTTGCTTCTCCCCCTTTTGTGGTTGAAATCAAAGGGATCCTGTTAAGAAAATTAGTATCAAATTGTGTCTCTCTGTTTTAATGTTAAGTGCCCTTTAATTTGCAATCCTGGAGGTCTGTTACTACCAAAGGTGAAAACAGAGCTTAGTGTATGATTTATTTATGCCCTTAGCTGCTAGTCAATGGGTAACCTTTACCCAGGCAGGTCGAAGTACTGTATACATTGCATGTAATATATTCTCAGTCCTTGCCCAACCCATGCATTGCTCACAATTATCCTGAACAGTTGCAAGTAATGGGCAAAGAGTAAGCAACTTGCATAGGAAAAAATTGTTTCTGCTTCAGAGAACTGACACAGTATTCCTTCCTCAGTCAGGCTATGATGATCAATATTTTACACAGTTTAATTGGAATCTATTTATTAGTAGAATATAAGAAATTCTGCAAATGTGATTATTGTACATTTCTTTCGTCCATTTAAATAAAAATGTTTTATCCACAGCTGTAATGGCTGTTAGTTTTGTAAAGTGGTTTGATAATGATGGTTGGTGAGGAGGATCAACCTCCCAAATTGAGTCAATCCCCTCTTGTTTCTGGCCGCATTGAGAGTGGATTTTATGCTCTGGTGCTCCATATGACAAACTACTTGAAGTTTGATCCTTCCCATATTCTTTGGATTACTGTATTTGGTTTTGACCTACTCTCTCCTGTGGATGGCAGTTATTCTTGTCTGTTTTCTCTGTGATTAGTGCAGTCCTTGATCACCTGGGCAGTGGCTAAGGTTAGATATGAAGAAACGACCATGAAGCATTTGCCGACAACTTCGGGCCGAGGGAACTTTTTTGGTGGCGCTCTCCAAACGCTCTACTTCAGTCGGTTTCTTCTGTCCTAATACTAAAACTTGGTCCTCAGAGCATGGGTATGAAGATTATAAGTTTTACTTAACTTTATCTATGATTCCAGTCATTTGGCAGTCAGTTTTTCCCAGTGAGAGATTCATTTTGTACGGCAGCACAACCTGTCAGCATCTGATTTGTATGTTGTTGCTAATGTTTGTCTTCAGTGTGTGTGGTCTTAAGTTATAACAGCAACAGCAACTGTAAATGCCCTGAGGGAGTTCTGTTTTTTTGCCAGGATTATCGAGGTGTCTGCGCCAGTTCCTCCCTCACCTACTTGGGATTACTTTGTTTCTGATTTGGTTCCTGGACCAGATGTCATATTCCAGAGAACAGGCACAAGCTTCAGGCTGGGTTGTTGGTTCTTCTTTATTGAGAGTTTTAAATCTATTAGGAGGGTGGTGGTGCCCAGATGATGGAGGCAGAGAACTCAATCCGAACAGCATATTTTTTTTGTAATAGAGTTGAGCAGACACACCCGCAAAAGTCAACCGTGACACCTATTTATGGATGGTTTTCAGCCACTGAGAAACTTTACATTGCTTCATAGGGCTTTCAAGTGATCTTAATGAATTTTAGTGGTTGTAGGGGTTAAAGCTGGCTATGGGTTTCATGGGCCAAAGGTGGTCTTGGATGTCTGGATTTGAGAATTTTCTTTGATCCAATTGATTTAGAATTCTCTTGCATTCCCAGTTCATTCAGTAATGCTTCTACTCTAAAGGTTGTCCCATTATAGAGTATTGAGAGCAGGCCTTTCCAAGAATTGAATCAAGGTACTGTAGAGGGTTCATCTGTTTCAACAGCAGATTTGATGTTCATGGATTTCCACTACCATGGCCTTTTTCCAAATGGTAGTGGGGTTTGACTAGGGTTAGTTTGCAGTAATGTACTTTCTAGTTCAAGATTAGCAACCCCTGAGGAAGGAGGTCCATTCTGTAGGCTGGTGTCTTACTTTACTATCTTGTTATACTGGACTGTTACAGGTTTTAGTGTGATGGAAAAGAATCCGTAGGAATAACCTGAATGACATGGAGAAAAATGCTTTATTGGACCAGTGACCAGCATATCTTGTTAGTAATCAAGTAAGGCTTTTGTCAGTTTAAATCACCAGTAGCAGACATGGGCACTAACAGAGATCATCATGGAGAAAGGGAAGAGGTTTCTCTGTAAAATGCCTTGATTATTAGCCAAAGATGTCGTAAGGATAATGCATCGGAAATAGTTGTTAAGAGATAGTTTAACCCACAGCTGGGAAATAGAGGTTGGTTGGATATCGCGTAAGAACTCTTAACTTTAGCGGCTAATGTTTTGCAATAAATAACTGCAAATGATGGATGTTTCATACAAGGTTTAGAGGAAATTTAACCTAGTGTTGAGCCTTATGTGAGACTTGGTGTAATAGTGTTGAAGTTTTTTATTAATTCCAGGAGATTCTCAGAACATAAAAACAATTGGAGAATGTGATGCTACCCGTAGTAACTTTATTTTTGTTTTGAGATGTACAAAGAAAAATTTGAAAGATCAGGATCACTACTGTAATGACTAATAGTTTTCTTTTTCAGGTAATGGCATACATTGTCAATGTGAATTGAGGAAATGCCCAAGAACTTGTGTGCTTAGACACCTGTGAAATTAACCAAATTGTATCTATGGGGGCTGTAAACCAAAATGGAAATCCAGCTGCAACACAATTGAAGGTTTTAGGTAAAAGACATGTCAGCTGACACCATTTGGATAAATACTTTAATGTTCAAGGTAAGGTTTCATCTTTATCAGTACTGTATACAGTATGACACACTTTTCCTTGGTTTTGTTCTGACCTGTGTTAAGGTTGATAGGTTAAATAATAGTTTTGCATGTTGGTATCTGATAAATTCGCAGCTCATAATAGCAAACTATGACTAATCACGCTTCATATGAAATTAAACGTGGTAGGCACTTTTATAACCCAGTATATTTTTTCGGTGAATATCAATGGGGTTATTGTTTGAACAATTTTTACAAAAAATTACATTCATATACATAACTGGATATGAATGATTGTTTATTCCTACAAAGATAAAAACTTTAGTCATTTAAATGGGTCGCTCATTATGTTGATTTTTTACCATCAGACATTTTAAATGAATTAGGTTGTAGAGCCAGAAAAAAAAAATGTAGTTTTCAAAACACAGTATTGGAGATTGTAATTTTTTTTGTGCAACAATGGTAACATTGGACACCGGGTGATGGGCAACTTGTTGCCAGTCATCGTAATTATGGAAAAAAGATGACAAAAACCTGATGTAGAATTATTGCTAAAAGTTATGCCTAAGGCTTGGCATGATTCCCAATTTAGAATAATTCTGTATAATATAAGCATATAGCATTCCTGTCATTTCATGTATTAGATTGTTTAGGTCATGGGGCATGACTTGAAAGTGGTCTTAATCAATTTGGCACTAGCATAAAGGGTTCTATTTGTTTTGGTTCTTAAGTATTGAATCGAAAAACATAAGTTTTACCCAACCTAAGAAAGCTAAATTTCAATATCTCGCACCACAGTAGTTACAGGTATTGCACTATTTCATACAATTTTCATTTTGCAGATGACATACAATATCCCTGTGAAGTGAGCGGCCCAAAACCTTTATTGCTGCGAACCCCCAGCAACGTGACTAAATTATATCTCCAAGTACAGAAAAGTCAGTACTTTTAAGCCTACTGACATACCATTTAAAGTATTTCTGGGTCGACCTGTGGAGCCCGGTGAAAAGTCCTTCTTATATATCTTTTCTGATAAAACCTTCCAATTATACCAGAGAAAGATAAAAGCATGGAATGCTGAGGTTACAACCCTCGCGCGAGCACCTTTTGGGTGTCGTTTATAAAGCAAAGGCGCGTGAAATCCACTATTCACAGGTTGTCTTCCATTTAGTTAATTCCTTCGTCAAAGGGATGGGCCGATACAAAGGCCCTTGCCAACCCCCAGCGCCACACCACCCACGCCACGACGCGAGCGCCATCTGAACAACATCCTTCTTTTTGGAATCTTAAGTGTTGAATTTTTTTGTGGTGCGCTCGGTCTTTTTTATCAATCGTGGATTTATTTTGTCATGTCCGAAGCTCCATCTTCACACATTCCAATGTTAAGTACCATAGTTTGTTTTGACAGTTTTTTATTGTACCGGGCTTTTGTTTTATATCCAGTATAGTCTGTTTTATTATTCCCGTCTGGCCTTTCATGGCGGCCATTGTTTGTTCACTTGTTTGGGAATTCATCTTTGTCTGCCCGTTTAGTACTCTGTCACTTAGGTTCTTGGTCAAGTCCCTGGCCTTATGCCTTTAGAACAGTTATTATTTTTTTTTTTTTTTTTTTGTGTTTATGCTCATAGTACTTTTTGCTAGCTAGTCCAGCCTACGAACGAGATAGCGATCTAGCTTTGTATTTGTTTAGTACCCGCCCCTCCGAGGCGTTCGTCACTCGACTGTGCGATTTATTTTAAGTTTTAGCAGATGCTATTCTTCGATCGTAGTGTTATATGGATATACATTTTTATTTTATACGTTTATAATAGTGTTGTGTGATTTTTAGTCCTGTTTTTGTGTTTAAGAGAGCGAGAGCTTGGGGTCCCCGTTTTCTGTTCGCAGTCACGAGTTACCCCTTTCTCTCGTTTAATTTCTTAGCTCCGGTGGGGAGCGGATTTCCCGTTTTCCGTTTTGTGCGTTCAACGGGTTCTCCCTCCCTCACCTCTCCCCCTCTGGGTGGATGATAACTTACGAGTTATTTATTTTTCGTGACTTTTCAATTGTTAGCGTTATTTTGGTCCGTGTTTCGTCCTCTCCCCGTTACGGCTCGGGAGTAGTTATGACCGTTTTCCACTCCGCCTTGAGTTCTACTCCGCCATGAGGGATTCTCAATGACTTTCGTTCTATTGTTATATTTATAAATTGTTTACTACATGGGACGGGCTTCATATTGTTTAGATACGACCCTCCGGTGGCCCTTACTCCGGTCTCAGGCCACGGCCATATCCACAATAGCCATTGTTATTACAATTGTGTTTTTTGTTCACAATAATTATTCAGGACCTTTCTTCTCCCTCCGGCCTCACCGGAGATCGTAAATACGCTTTACTATGATCTAAGCTTTAGACTTTAGCTGCGGCTTAGCTTTTTATCTTTCACAATTGAATTATTAGTCACAATTGAATTATTCAGGGCATCTCATTATCCTCCGGCGTCACCGGAGGTCGCCCATACACTTCACACTTATATTTGCCTTGCCTTTAGCTAAGGTTCCTTTATTCAGGACATTTCATTACGCTCCGGCCTCACCGGAGCTCCGGCTTCACCGGAGGTCGCCCATACACTTCACACTTATATTTGCCTTGCCTTTAGCTAAGGCTGGTGTTTATATTTATTTTAAGGGCATGTCACTGCTTCCCCGACCCTTGGAGGTCACCGGATTGCTTTAAGTTAATTATCCTTATGTCATTAACAGACATTAGGTGCATTACAAATATACAAACAATTGAATATTAAAGTGCCAGGTATGGGGCGGTATCAACTTAAAAGTAATATTCGGTTGTTTGGTCAATGCAATATTGGTGCGTAGGGAATTCAGTGAGTGCCGGAACTCTAGAATAATAGGTTTTTTATCCCCTTATCAGAGTTTCAAGAAACACCAGACTCATGTCTCCTTTCTTTTACAGAAGGCCCGTTGTACTGCTGAAGGATGCCCTGCCTCGTTCAACGACCCCGTTGGGCATGACCTCTGCCGGTCTCATGCACACTGCTCCATTCCCTTTATCCAGGAACCGGGACAGGCCCAATACCCGGTCTGGTTCCCGGATTTGTGCTCGCTCTGTTACGAGCTGTCGTCAATTCTACTGAACGATGATGTAAGTGGGTTTTCCCTTTGTTCCTTATTTCTCGTTGGCAGACACTAATATAGACATGAATATGATATACACAGTATATTTTGGAGGGCAAACCCCCTCCTCCATCACTAATCACTGCAAATCTTACAGGCCGATGATGTCTCTCTTCGTTCAGCAAGGGATACTCTTCGTCCGTGGGTGTCGGGCTTCGGCAGGAATGCCCCGTCTGGCGCACCCTATCTCCTCGATGGGGACATGGCCTCCCGCCTCTTCCCAGGCTCGACTACTGCTGCAGTCTCCCCTGACCTTGCTGCCCCCTTAATTGAAGAAGTCAGGGCTACCATTTCCGTGGAGGACGAACCCCTCGTACCGATGGACATGGCGGGTCTGGATATAGACGTAGAACCCGGGGACGAGCAGGTAAGTGGTGCAGAGTTGGTGGAAACCCTTTTCTCTCCTACTCCCTCTCCTACCTCTTCCTTTCTAGGTTTTGATAACTCTAAGGCTTCTCCTCGGGATCTCTCTGCCTCCGTACGACCCAAGGTGAAGCCACTTCGAACTTATAAGACTTCAGCTTTGCCAGTATCAACGTCACCGGTCCCCGGACCCTCGACAGCTCCTGATATTCATATTGCTCCTCGTAAAACCACTACTCCTAAGAAGTCTAAGTCTACCAAATCCAAGAAAAAAACCAACGGATGGCTTTCAGGTACCCTGGGCTGATCTCCTCCCCATCGAACTGATCAAAGGATTGGTCAGATCAAGTTCAACATCACTCTGGTGCGATAACAGAGATTAAGGATATGATGGCTACTCTGATCCGCGCCGGAACTCGGTTTCCTCCCCCTTCTGCTCCAGACGCATCGAAGCTGCCGCCCTTCGATAAAAACAATCCTTGGCGGTTTGCCTTGCATGCTCCATTCGTAGATGGTTCCCTAACTCTGGAGGGCATAGGCACCCGCCCTCTAGAGGACCTGGAGTTCTATCCCCCGGGCCTAGCATTCCCGTTCAATGGTTTTGTACGGTTAAAGGAACATGCATTGGTCCGTATGGACAAGGTACCGAAGGAAACGGTCATATTTCCAAAAGAGCAGGCCCAGGCTATCTGGGCCAGAACACTTTCAGAGTGGGGGTGTATTAACTCCAAGCTCACCCCACACAAAGGTGCCTACACTATTTTTAAGACAGCGGCCTCCATCTCTTTGCCGCTCATAGACAAAGTCACGGAGCTGACTATACAGGCCATCAAGGAAGGCTCTTCCATGCCGGCTCTCAAGGAGACGGACCCCACCTCTTTGCTTATTCCGGGTACCTCGGCAGCCTGGGATGCTGCGGCTTCTACCTTCACGGTGGGGAAACTAGACCCGGACTGTGCCTCTACTCTTTTCTCTGAGAAGCTTCCCTGATTAATAGTGTCTTCTCAAAACTGAGTTCGAGACCCGTACTAGACTTGCTAGGTCCCTCCAATCCATCACCTCCATGGAGTCCCTAGCATCTCTTTACCCAGAGGAAACGCTGTTCAGAGTCGCCACAAAGAACCAGCTGCTATCCTACCAAATAGACCTCCATGACTTCTGGTCAGCTCGGGTTAGTTGCAGGAAGTTCGTTCTGTCGGAGGCCACCATCAGGCATGAGCCGAACAGACTGATAGCGTCCTCCTGCTGGGGTAAGACCCTCTTCCCTCAGACCGAGGTGGATAAGGTTCTTCAGGACGCAGCGAGGGCAAACCAGAATTTGCAGGTAAGGTGGGGTCTCTCAGCCAAAAAGAGGTTCGAACCCCAGAGACACACGTTCTTCAAGAAGAAGCAGAGGTTTAGTCCTTACAAGGCGGCCCGGGGTACCTCGTCCCCAGAGTCTTCCGCGGCCTCGACTTCTCGACAACAGGCGCCTCCTCAGCAGGTAGTCTACCTCGCTGCTCCCCCTGGTACACAGCCCAACCCCTCTTGGATGCCCTCACCTGCATACAACCCTGCCTACGAATCCTCCGGTTCCTTTCGTGGATACCAAAGAGGGAGTTTCAGAGGTAGAGGACAGTTCCGCCAACGCGGCGGGCCTAGAGCAAGGGGTTCCCGTGGAGGGAGGGGCCCTAAGTTCACTCCCTCCCAATGATGTGATGCCGTTAGGAGGGAGACTTTATCACTTCCGGGACCATTGGACCTTCAGTCCATGGGCTCACAGCATAATATCAAGGGGCTTGGGTTGGAAATGGTCACAGGGATCCCCTCCTCCACCGGTGACCTTCTTCCAGAGACCCACTCCCTCCTGGAAGAGTACACCGCGGAGTTACTCAAGAAGAGAGTAATCAAGCGGGTTCGATCCCTGAAATTCCAAGGCCGCCTGTTTACAGTCCCGAAGAAAGACTCGTCGGCGTTGAGGGTAGTTCTGGACTTGTCAAAGCTCAACTCTTACATCCTTTGCGACAAGTTCCGTATGCTGACTATCTCTCAGGTACGGACCTTACTTCCCCGTGGGCCGTCACCACCTCTATCGATCTTACCGACGCCTATTATGTCCCAGTAGCTCGAAACTTCTCTCCTTACCTAGGCTTCCGTCTCGGCAAGAGAGCCTTCGCATTCAAAGTCATGCCCTTCGGTCTCAGCATTGCCCCCAGGGTATTCACGAAACTGGGGGAGACGGTGCTCGAGCAACTCGGACACCAAGGGATACAAATCGTCGCCTATCTGGACGATTGGCTCATTTGGGCCCAGTCGCACCAGGAATGCAACAGAGCTACGTCGAAGGTACTCCATTTTCTCGCCAAACTGGGCTTCCAAGTCAACCTCCGGAAGTCCCACCTACAACCATCAAGCCACTTCGAATGGTTAGGCATCCGTTGGGACCTCTCAAAGCACAAGCTCTCCCTTCCTCCCAAGAAGGTGAGGGAGATAGCTTCCAAGGTCAGGAACTTTCTCAAACACAAACAGGTGTCCAGAAGAGCTTTAGAACGAATCCTCGGCCTTCTCCAGTTTGCCTCACTGACCGATCTCCTATTAAAAGCCAAACTCAAAGACATCAATCGAGTATGGAGAAAGAGAGCGACAATACCTTTAAGAGACAAGACCTCGAAGATCCCCTCTGTCTTGAAAATGAGACTACAACCATGGTCCGATCGGAGGAACCTCTCTAAGTCGGTTCCTCTACAGTTCCCCTCTCCACAAGTGACAATTCATACCGACGCGTCTGAGTGGATGGGGGGGTTACTCCCAACATCAGATGTTTCAGGGCTCTTGGTCACCCGCCATGAGACAGTTCCATATCAATGTTCTCGAAGCCATGACGGTGTTCTTGACCCTGAAGAGAATCTCCCCTCCGAGGTCGATCCACATCAGAGTAGTCTCAGACAGCACGGCCGTAGTCCACTGCCTCAACAGGGGGGGGGGTCCAAATCACCCAACCTGAATCAGATCCTGGTCACTATCTTCACCTTGGCAGCCGACAAAGACTGGTTCCTGTCAGCAACTCCCCTAGCAGGAGTCCAGAATGTGATAGCAGACTCATTATCCAGGACGAGCCCACTGGAATCGGAGTGGTCCCTGGACATGCACTCCTTCCGGTGGATACTCAGGCTGGTTCCAGGTCTCCAGGTAGATCTATTCGCGACCAGACTCAATCACAAACTCCCATGTTATGTGACACCGAACCTGGACCCCTCAGGCTTATGCCATGGACGCATTAACCCTGGATTGGAACCATTGGCAGAAGATCTACTTATTCCCTCCAGTGAATCTTCTACTGAAAGTCTTGCACAAACTCCGCTCCTTCAACGGGGCAGTAGCTTTAGTGGCACCTCACTGGCCAAAGAGCAGTTGGTTTCCTCTCCTCCTCGAGTTGAAACTCCGTCCCTTCCGGATCCCATTCCCCAAACTGACCCAGGTGGTCCAAACTCGGACTGTCAGATTCCTCAAGGATAGCCAAAACCCTAACTTTGTGGATTTCATGAAGTTTGCGGCGCGTTGGGACGCAAACATCGACCCAGATAATGTCCTCTTTATAGAATCAGACAAAAGGGACTCTACGATTCGGCAATATGATTCGGCGGTTAAGAAACTAGCGGATTTCTTAAGGACTTCAGACCATTCGGTTATGACTCCTAATTTAGCCATCTCCTTCTTTAGGTCCATATTTGACAAAGGCCTAGCAGCTAGCACTATAACCACCATTAAATCAGCTCTGAGGAAAGTCTTCCTGGTTGGGTTTAACATTAACCTGGCGGAGTCTTATTTCTCATCTATTCCAAAAGCATGTGCTAGGCTTCGACCTTCGGTTCGTCCTCAAAAGGTCTCTTGGTCTCTAAATGGTGTCCTCAAACTGGCCTCCGACACAGACAACGAATCCTGCTCCTATATCACTCTTCTTAGGAAGACTTTATTTCTAACAGCTTTGGCCTCGGGTTCCAGAATCTCAGAACTAGCAGCTCTCTCACGAAACTCAGAAAACATGGATTTCCTCCCTTCAGGTGAGGTGGTACTTTCACCAGACAGGGCGTTCCTAGCTAAGAACGAGGACCCCCAAAATAGGTGGTCCCCTTGGAAGATTATTCCTCTTCGCCAAGATACTTCTCTGTCCGGTCACCACTCTCAGGGCCTTTTTAGCCAGGACTGCTACCCGATCGTCTGGCCCCTTGTTTATCAGAGAACAAGGAGGTACCATTTCCATACGTGGCATTAGGCAACAGATCCTATACTTCATTAAACAAGCCAATCCAGGATCATTTCCCCATGCTCATGATATTCGGTCGGTAGCTACCTCCATCAACTATTTCCAGAATATGGACTTTGATGACCTTAAAAAGTACACGGGTTGGAAATCTCCTATGGTCTTCAAACGCCACTATCTAAAGAACTTACAGGCTCTTAAATACCCAACGGTTGCAGCTGGGAGCCTTATCTCTCCCCATTGATCTTTTGTTCTTCCTTTCATCCATCTCTTCTCTTCTCCCTCCTACCCGCCACTCGCACCACGACGCCGCTTCCTTGGTGGTTCGTTAGCCCTAAGTTTATTACATATTAGGTTAATATGATTGTAACTATTATTGTTTACCGTTGTTATAAGGTTGGGATATTCTTAGCCGTGTCAGTTTTGTTGCATGTTTTCCTCTGATACTCGGAGGCTTCCCTGTTATCATGTTTGTTTAACCTTACTCTCACTATGCCCTGTGGCTAGTTTGTTGTATGCCTACTTACCTTAATTATATATGATTTTCTTTACATGGTGTTGTTTCTCTCCCCTTATTAAATTAGTAGTTATTGTTGGGCTTGGAAGGCATTCTCTGGTACATTTTCACCGGGCGCCACAGGTCGACCCAGAAAAGGGATTTTGACGAAGGAAAAATCTATTTCTGGGGAGAGACCTGTGGCGCCCGGTGAAACCCTTCCCCTTTATTTTACACGATCCCACCCTTTCCTTTCCAAGCCATCGTGGCCAATACAGAAGGATGTTGTTCAGATGGCGCTCGCGTCTTGGCGTGGGTGGTGTGGCGCTGGGGGTTGGCTAGGGCCTTTGTATCGGCCCATCCCTTTGACGAAGGAATTAACTAAATGGAAGACAACCTGTGAATAGTGGATTTCACGCGCCTTTGCTTTATACACGACACCCAAAAGGTGCTCGCGCGAGGGTTGTAACCTCAGCATTCCATGCTTTTATCTTTCTCTGGTATAATTGGAAGGTTTTATCAGAAAAGATATATAAGAAGGACTTTTCACCGGGCGCCACAGGTCTCTCCCCAGAAATAGATTTTTCCTTCGTCAAAATCCCTTTTTTAAGCCTGCTGATATACCATTTGGACGAGTACTGTACCTTGAGTGACATTTTCAAGGCAGGAATTCATCCCATTTTCTTGGTGTGGTAGGACAATTTTTAATGCTCTCCCCCCCCCCCCGACACTAAACAAACCTTGCTCTATTTAATATGGATTATCTTTAGGCAAAGCCATGAAGACTAATGCAATGTGGCATCCAGCCTTTTCACTCCCGCATCAGTGAAACTACGTCGTTTTTTTTTTTTTTTTTTTGATCCAGCTTATCTAAAATTTTCTTGTATCCCTGGTTTATCCAGCAAAAAAGTTAAATTCCAGAGAGAAGCGTGTACTTCTACTCTAATAGTTTACCCATTATCGAGTGTTGACAGCAGGGCTTTTTAAGAATTGAATCAAGGCAGAGGGTTCATTTGTTTCTGCTGCCAATTTGATGTCCATGAATTTCCACTACCATGACATTTTTCCAAATGGTAGTGAAGGTTGACCAGGGATTTTGCACCAATGTTCTTGCTAGTTCAAGATTAGGAAAGCCTAAGGATGGAGGTCCATTCTCTAGGATGGTGTTGTCTTATTATTATTATCAATTATTATTATTATTATTATTATTATTATTATTATTTATTATTTATTATAATTTATTATTCTTATTATTCTTTTTGATTTATTATTGATTATTATTATTATTATTTATTATTATTTTATTATATATTATTATTAGTTATTATTATTAGTTATCATTTTTTGGTGTGATTTATTAGTACAACCTTAGTTGGAAAAGCTAGATGCTATAAGCCCAAGGGTTCCAACAGGGAAAATAGCCCAATGAGGAAGTGAAGTGAGGAAATAACTACAAGAAAGTAACTAACAATTAAAATAAAATATTTTAGGAAAAATATTTGAGATAAATCTTTGGTATATAAGCTATTAAAACTTCAAAACAATAGGAAGAGAAATAAGGTAGAATAGTGCCATAGTGTACCCTCAAGCAAGAGAACTCTACCCAATGACAGTGGAAGACCAGGGTACAGAGGCTATGATACTCCCCAAGACTAGAGAACTATGGTTAGATTTGGAGTGTTATCGTAAAAGAGCTGCCTACCATATTTAAAGTATCTTCTACCTTTACTAAGAAGTAGCCACTGACCAATTACAGTGCAGTAGTTAACCCCTTGAGAGAGGAGTTGTTTGGTAATCTGTGTTGTCAGGTGTATGAGGACAGAAGAGAATATGGAAAGAATAGGCCAGAGTATTAGGTGTATGTGTAGGCAAGGGAAAAATAAGCCATAAGAGTGATCCAATGTACTATTGTCTGGCCAGTTAAAGGGCCCAATGAGAGACTAGCAGTAGACTGTTAGACAGGTTTTTGTGTGATGGGAAAAAATCCATACGCACAGCCTGGATAAAATTGAGAAAGAATGCTGGACTTTATCTGTGACCAGCATATCTTGAGTAATCAAAGTAAGGTTTTATGCTTAATTCACAAATGTCAGACGTGGGAAAACAGCAAAGATCATCATGGCGTGGAGAAAATGAAAAAGTTTCACTGTAAAATGCCTTACGAGCCAAAGATGGCAGAAAGATATTACATTAGTAGTTACCAAGAGATAGTCTATCCTACAGCTGGGAAATGGAGGTAGGTTGGATCTCTCGTGAGAACTCTAAACTTTAGCGGCTAATGTTTTGCAATAAATTATAGCAAATGGTGGATGTTTCATACAAGGTTTGGAGGAAATTTAATCTAGTATTCAGCCTTATTTGAGACTCAGTGTAATGGTTTTGAAATTAGTATTAATTCCAGGATATATTCAGAACATTGGAAAAACAATTGGAGAATGTGATGCTAATTACTTTATTTTTGTTTATCATGTACAAAGAAAAATGTGAAAGATCATGGGAGCTACTGTAATGACAAATAGTTTTGTTTTTCAGGTAATGCCATACATTGTCAGTGTGAATTGAGAAACAGCCCAAGAATTTGAATGCTTAAACACCTTTCAATCTAACAAAGTTGTATCTACGGGGGCTGGAAACCAAAATGGTAATCCAGCTGAATGTGTTAAGCGAAAGAAAGTCAGCCGACACCATTTGGATAAATACCTACATGTTCAAGGTAAGGTTTCATCTTTATCATTACTGTGTACATAGTATGACAACTCTTCCTTTGTTGGTTTTGTTCTGACCTAGATTAAGGTTGATACCCTCATGGCAAAAAATATTTTTACAACTGGGTACGTAATAAAAAAAATTTGTAGCTTCTAATATCATCGATGACTAATCACACAAAATTAAACATGGTAGGTACTTTCATAACCCAGTATGTTCATTCTGTAATCCAGATGCTGAAGCCGTGATGAGGATATGTTCTTAGGAATTAGCAGCTGGGCTCTGATGAACAGTGAGAACTGCTTTCCCACTGGACTTTGGTGCCCAGTTATTGATCCAATTAAATTAGTCAGCACTTTCTCTTTTCCCTTTATTTCTTTTATTCGCCCATCTCTTCCTCTTGGGCATGAACTATTTGAAGACTTTGGCTTGTTTGATTATAGTTTGGCTGCGCTTTGCATTTAGTGCAGTGTGAGATGGATGGTATGGCATCTCAACCTGTACAAATTTAGATCCCATCACCCTCTGGCAGAGGGTACAGACTAGGTCTGTAAGAGTCAGGCTCCAGTGATCCGGTTTTAAGTCGCCCATATTCGCCGGTAATGGGTGATGCCAGGGATTGGAGTCGTCGGTGGGAGCGGGTAACTACCCCCACTGACCAGCGTATGTCTATCTAGAGAGGGGTAGCCTCTCTAATAGAGGACTGGTCCCCGCTGAAGCCTCTTCTCGTGTTGGGCCACATGGGATGGGAGGACTGTGACATCCTCCGATAAGAGGTGGATAACTGCTTGCTTCATTTTTTAAAAACTAGCCCCTCTGTTGATGACCTGGAAACTCCTAAAGGACTATTTTTACAGTTGCTCATAAACAAAGTAATTTGGGTGACTTGGAGAATTTGCAAATCCTTCAAGTCACTCAAATTCCCATAGAAACTAATTATGGTGTGCTGTATAAATCCTTTCAATTTTATGGTAATATCAAAGAAATTTGAATGAGGCTTGAAAATGTCAAATGGGATTCATGGATATCATTTGATAACCATGATGAAGCATTCAATGCAATCAGTGATATTATGAATATTAAAATCAATAATTTGAACATAAAGGGTGCTCTTTGCGATGGGATACTTAAGGATCTAGATATATCCAAACCTGCAGATTAGATTGATAAAGATATAGAGGTGGTTGTACCCTCCTAGAGAAAGCCAAAACCACCAAAGTGGCTTATTGCTCAGTCAAAAAGGAGTCTGAAAATTATTTTAAGATGTAAATTTCTTCAAAAGAAAATAGGTACCATCGCACCGGGAGATATCTCGTTTTGGAAAGAACATTTTTCTCTTAAGTTCCAAATCAGAAACTCAATCTGTTATACTATGCAATTTCAAGACACAGAATGATGACAAAGTTGGATGTGAAACCCCATCTAAACTTCAGTTATGGAAGGGGAGTAGTTTTCAAAGATTTGTATGAGTTTACAGAAGAGAAGATACTGGCCATGTGTCCTTTAACTGTGTGGAAAGTGCATAAAGTCACTGGAACATCAATTATTATCCTGACTTCCCAGAATGCTGGTGTGCCTTTCCACATTTACAAAGAAAATGAACAGATTAAAGTTCGTAATTTGCTGTTAGGCAGAAACTACTGCAATGTTTTAATTGCTTTAGATATGGGCATTCTTCTAAAGTTTGCAAGAAAGAAAAAAGGGATTTTGACGAAGGAAAAATCTATTTCTGGGGAGAGACCTGTGACGCCCGGTGAAAAGGGTCCTTCTTTACACTTTTCTAATATAAATCTTCCAAATATACTAGAGAAAGATAAAAGCATGGAATGCAGAGGTTACAACCCTCGCGCAATCACCTTGTGGGTGTCTTGTATTTAACAAGGGCGTGTGAAAACCACTATTCACAGGCTGTCTTCCATTTAGATAATCCCTTCATCAAAGGGGAGGGTCGTGACAGGCCCTAGAGAATACAGTTGGACTACCCCACCGACACCACCTACTCGCGCTCTCCAGGTCATCCTTCTGCAAGAACATATGGCTTGGCAAGGAAAGGGTGGGTCCGTACAAAAATAACCGGGAAGGGTTTCACCGGGTGTCGCAGGTCTCTCCCCAGAAATAGATTTTTCCTTCGTCAAAATCCCTTTTCTGGGTCGATCTGTGACGGCCGGTGAAAATGTACCAGAGAATGCCTTCCAAGCCCAATAAAGTAATAACATAGTGCGGAGAATACAATCACCATGTACGACAATAATATAATATAATAATGTAAGAAACGTCCAACTACTAACTAGCCAAATGACATAGGGAGCGTAAGGCTAAATAACTAAGACGACAAGGAATCAACAGTGTCGAATCGCAAAAGGCATCAAACCTTACATGTCTAAGCATATCTAAACCTTAAAGGAACAGTAACTACAATAACAGTTAAACCATAGGAATTAAACATGGCAAATATCATAGGGCTAACGAACTACCCAGGAGAGTGGCGACGTGGTGTGAGTGGTGGGTAGGAGGGAGCAGAGAAGAGATGGAAGAAAGGAAGAAGCAGAGATTAATGGAGAGGGAAAAGGCTCCCCGCTGCCATCGTCGGGTATTTAAGGGCCTGTAAGATCTATAGATAGTGGCGTTTGACAACCATAGGGGATTTCCAACCCGTATATTTTTTAAAAATCATCAAAGTCCCTGTTCTGGAAGTAATTGATGTAGGTATCTACTGTCCGTATATCATGAGCCTGGGGAAATGATTCCGGATTAGTATGTTTAAAGAAGTAGAGGATTTGTTGCCTGATACCGTGAATGGAAATAGTACCACCTCATTCCCCGATAACCAAGGGGCCAGACGAGCGGGTGGCAGTTCTAGCTAAAAAAGGCCTTGAGAGTAGTGACTGAACTCGGAGAAAAGATCCTGGGGAAGAAGAATAATCTTCCGAGGGGAGCACCTATTTTGCGGATCCTCATTTCTTAGCTAGGAAAGCATTGTCTGGAGAAAGGAGTTCTTCAGCTGAAGGGAGGAAATCTATGTTTTCCGGGTTCGTGAGAGAGCTGCTAGTTATGATATTCCATCACCTGAGGCCAAAGCCGTTAGAAATAGTCTTCCTAAGAAGAGTGATAAGAGCAGGATTCATTGTCCGTGTCCGGCGCAAGTTTTGAGGACACCGTTCATAGACCTGAGTCCTTTTGTGGCTGAACCGAAGGTCAAAGCCTAGCACATGTTTTTGGAATAGATGAGAAATAGAAATCAGCTAGGTTAATGTTAAACCCAACAAGGAAGATCTTCTCCAAATCTGACTTGATGGTGGTTAAAGTTCTAACTGTTAGGCCTTTGCCAAATAAGAACCTCAAGATAGAGATGTCTATATTCGGAGACATACAAGTATGGTCTGAACTCTTAGGGAATCTGCTAGTTGTTAACGGCCGAATCATATTGGCGAATTGTCGAGTCCCTTTTGTCTGATTTGATGAAGAGATCGATTTCCGGTTCAATGTTCGCGTCTCTACGAGCTGCAAACTTCCTGTAGCCCACAAAGTCAGAGTTTTGGCTATCCTTGAGCAATCTGACAGTGAGTTTGGATTACTTGAGTCAGTTTGGGGAACGGAATCCGGAAGAGACGGAGTTTCAACTCGAGGAGGAGAGGAAACCAACTGTTCTTGGCCAGTGAGGTGGTACTAAATCCACTGCTCCCCGGAAGTAACGTCGTTTGTGTAAAAGTCTCATTAGAAGATTCACTGGGGGAAATAGGTAAACCTTCTTCTAATGGTTCCTGAGTATCCACCGGAATGAAATTATGTCTAGAGACCATTCTGACTCCAGTGGTTTCGTCCTGGCTAGTGAGTCCTCTCTCACATTCTGGACTCCCGCAAGGTGAGTTACTGACAGGACCCAGTTCTTTTCTGTTGGCCAGGCGTAGATAGCGACCAGGATCCGATTCAGGTTGGGTGACTTGGATCCTCCCCTGTTGACGCAGTGTACTACGTCTGTGCTGGCTGATACTACTCTGATGTTGCTCGACCTCGGAGGAGAGAATCTCTCCAGGGTCAAGAGCACTGCCATGGCTTCGAGAACATTGATATGGGTCTGTTTCATGGCAGGTGACCAAGACCCCTGAAACATCTGAAGTTCGGAGTAATCACCCCATCCACTTAGAGGCGCGGCTGTATGGAATGTCTCTTGTGGAGGTGGGAATTGTAGAGGAACCAATTTGGAGAGGTTCCTCAGTTTGGACCATGGGCGTAGTCTCATTTTCAAGACAGAGGGGATCTTCGAGACCTTGTCTCTTAAAGGTACTGTAGCTCTCTCTCCAAACTCGATTGATGTCTTTGCATTTTTGTTATTGAAGTGAATTGGAGAAGGCCGATGATACTTTCTAAGGTTCTTCTGGACATCTGTTTGTGTTTGAGAAAATTCTTGACCTTGGAAGCTATTCCTCTTACCTTTTTTGGAAGGGAGAGAGAATGTGTGCTTCGAAAGGTCCCACTGAATGTCTAACCATTCTAAGTGGCCTGATGGTTGCAGTCGAGACTTTTGGAGATTGACCCGAAATCACAGGTTGTCGAGAAATCGAAGTACTTCCTTCGTAGCTCTGTTGCTTTCTATGGCCGACCGGGCCCAAATGAACCAACTGTCCAGATAAGCAATGATCTGTATCTCTTGGTTCCTGAGTTGTACTAACACTGCCTCTCCCAGTTTCGTGAATAACCTGGGATCAATGTTGAGGCTGAAGGGCATGTCTTGAACGCAAAGGCTTTCCTGCCTAGGCGGAAACCCAGATAAGAAGAGAAGTTTCGATCTATAGGCACATGATAATAGTCGTCGGAAAGATCGACAGGTGGTGACGGCCCCAAGGGGAAGTAAGGTCCGTACCTGAGAGAAAGTAATCATCCGGAACTTGTCGCTGAGAATGTAAGAGTTTAGCTTTGACAAGTCCCGGTCCACTCTCAATGTCGACAAGCCTTTCTTTGTAATTGTGAACAGGTGTCCTTGGAACTTCGGTGATCGGTCCCGTTTGATTGCTTTCTCCTTTAGTAAATCTGTGGTGTACTCTTTCAGGATGGGAGTGGATTTCTGGGAGAAGGTCACTGGTGGAGGAGGAGGACCTTGTGGCCATTTCCACCTCAAACCTTTAGAGATTATGCTATGACCCCACGGACCGATGGTCCAATGGTCTTGAAAGTTTTAAAGTCTCTCCCCTACCGGGACCACCTCGTTGTGAGGGAGTGAACCTAGGTCCTTTCCTTCCCCGAGCCCCCTTTTTTCTAGGTCCGCCTCGATGGCGGAACTGTCTTCTACTCCTGTATCTTCCTCTCTGGTGTCCACGAAAGGAACCTGAGGGTTCGGAGCTAGGGCTGTATGCAGGCGAGGGCATCGAATCGGGGTTGGGCTGTGTACCTGGGGAATCAGTGAGGTAGCCCACCTGATGAGGGGGGGATCCAGATGCATAGGGGTCAAATCAGAGGAAGACAGTGATGACGAGTGGGTAACTGACTATTGATGGCAGTGACCCCGGTTCGTTTTGTAGAGGGCAACTCTCTGCTTCTTCTTGAAGAAAGCTTGCTTTTGGCCTTCGACCTTCTTTCTGGCAGTGAGGCCCCGCCTTTCCTGCAATTTTGGGTTGCTCTCGTATCATCTTTTAGAACCTTGTTCACCTCCTCCTGAGGGAAGAGGGTTTTACCCCATCAGGGGGAAACTATCAGCCTGCTCGATTCCTGTCTGATAGAGGCCACAGACAGAACGTATTTCCTACAACTAACCCGATCAGACCGCCAAACGTGTAGGTCGAATTGGAAGGGCAGAGATTGGTTCTTCATGAATATCCGAAACAGTGTCTCAGTGGGATAAACCGAGGCTAGGGTCTCCCCGAGGTGGGGTCCGGCTCTTTAAGAGCCGGCATGGCCGAACCTTCTTGTCAGCTTGAATAGTAAGACCTGTCCAATTATCCGTAATAGGCAAGGCAACAATGATAGCAGTTGTAGATATGGCGTATTCCCCATTGTGTGGGGTGAGCTTGGAATTATCGTACCCCCCAGACCGGCAACATCCTGGTCCAGACAGATCGGGCCTGCCCTTTAGGAAATAATACCGTTACCTTCGGTACCTTGCCTAACCTAACCAAGTCATGCTCTTTCAATCGAACGAATCCGTTGAATGGGTATTCTAGTCCCTGAGAGTAAATTCTAGGTCCTCCAGAGGGCGGACGTCTATGCCATCCAGAGTTATGGTACCATCCATATATGGGACATGTAAGGCAAATTTCTATGTGTTGTTTTTATCGAAGGAGGTTTCTTCGATACACCTGGGGCTGTAGGGGGAGACATCAGAGTTCCTGAACGGATCCGACTCACCACCATATCTTTGAGCTCTGTCATAGCCCCCTAGAATGTGTTGTATATGCTCTTTAACCCTACCCTTGGCTTTTAGCAGACACGGTTTTATGCAAGGAATATGAACATCAGGATCCTTTGAGGGTCCTAGGTCGGTGTCGCAGGTAATTGCAAAGCTGAAGACTCCAAACTCATCACCACCTACCTGCCCATCCATGGGGTCGATGTCCAACCCTAGAGAGGACACTCCGTGGAGATAGGGTCCTCTAGATGGAGCATTCCTTCCAAACCTTGATACCCAAGGGCGGGGAACCGCTCTTGCAGGCCGGAGAGATTCACCGTCGTCCTGAAAGAAGTGAGGGGATTAGTGATGAAGGAGAAGACCATTCTCCTCAATAAGTAATGCATACATAAATCCGGATCAAATTAAATCATCGCCCAAGTATACCAAATAGAAACATTAGAACCAACTTACCTCATGGGTCAGGAGTAGGGAGGACAGCTCGTAGCAGATCGTGCATGACTCCGGGAACCATACCATGTAGGCGGACCTTCTGTAATAGAAAGGAGACACAAGTCTGGATGTTCCTTGAAACTCTGGTTAGTGATCCCATTCACAGGCTGGGATCAACCAAATCAGCATAACTAAAAATAATGGCTATTTTTATGCATATATTTAATTATAATTATGTTGTATAAACTAAAAATAACTGTTATATTTATGCATATATTTAATTATAAATATGAAGAAATATGTATAAATATCCATTCAACATCGTGTTCAAATAGAAATAAATTTCTACTCAGTACTTGGGATCGAACGCTAGCCCCTTCTAATGAAAAGCCATGAGAGGCTATCTACTGTCCCTTGAGACTCTGGTCAGTGAACAGATGAATCAATAGTATACTAAAATCCAGTAACCCGTAACATGTAGCTATAAACCTCGGCGGTAAAATAATAACCCCGGTTCTTAACGTCCGAGTCAGGGGTGGCCAACCTATGGCTCATGCGCCAACAGTGGCGCATTGCATGATTAAAAGTGTCGCACTATACCCCATAGATAGTAAATTGAATTACTTTTCTTTAAAATTGCTAAATGTTCATATATTTTCATTAGGACTTTCAAGAATAACTAATGAATATTATCACCGCAAATTCAAAGTGTCATTAAAGTAAGTACAGTTTACTTTGTATTCATGTTAAATCCTTTCCTTTACAGCTAAAACAAAAGATTGGCCACCCGTGGTCTGAGTGGTCTCGGTTGCCACCGGAGACCCTGTGACAAAGGTCCATCATAGTGAAAACGTGAACATCAGAGGTAAGATAATATTAACCTCAATTCTGAACATCTGTGGGATATCCGGTTAAGCCGGAGATTCGATAAAAAGGACTGTAATAATGAAATGGTGATTATTCATGAAAAGGGGTTCGTACCCTGGTTCTAATGTCTGATTGATCTCTGTTTGTACCGGAGATCCGGGCGGTGACAAAGGTCCGTCATCGTGAAATCGTGACCCTCATCGGTACGATAACATTCCTCCATACTGAATGTCTGTGTTATCTCCAGTGAAACCGGAGATTCGATGAAAAAAAGGACCGTTATAATGTAATTGTGATCAATCATGACAAAGGTTCGTGTGCAAAAGGCCTCAGCCGGAGTCTGAGTGGCGGATTTCACCGTTGCACAACAAAAATATCTGACTAGTTCTCACCCAATGAGTATCCATTATAGCGGAGTATAACTCAAGGCGGAGCTAAGGGTGTCGTCATAAAGCGATCCCAAATAAGGACTCATACACTAACGTAACCTATTAATAGTGCTAGCTCTATTAACAGTAACCACATCAATAAAACGTGAATATCATTAAACGTAATATCATCAACTCTGAGAATAAGAGGAGGCCGGAATAACTCGTGATCGTATAAAACGGAAAACGGGAAATCCACCACCTCTACTCGAGCTTAATAAAGAAAACGAGAGAAGGGGTAACTCGTATCAGTAGAAACAGAATACGAGCACTCTATGCTCACGCTCTCAAGGTTACATAATAAAAAACCAAAATCACACAATAATATGATAAGAATAATGATAAAATTGTAATAACCAAGAACAAAGAATAACGACAACGTAACAATTAAACATAAAGATATACAGTAGTCTGAATCGAGCACCTTCCCGAGGCGTGAACATACTATAACAAAGACTAGATCGATATTCTTCGTCCAAATTGGACTTGCTAGCAAATAAATACCATAGTAAAAACTAATAATAAATAATGATAATAATATTGGTCATAAAACGTAAGTGATATAACCTAGATGACAGAGTACCAGAAGGGCAATATTAACTTGAAAAACTACCGAATCGAACAAAACCAAAAGGGCTGCCGAAACCGAGGACGGCCAATCCTCTTCCAAAATTAAAATCCACATTACTGGAACGATAACAAATGCCCGGTACTGAAAAAAACTGTCAAAACAAACTATGGTACTTAACATTGGTAAAGGTGAAGTAGCAACGTCAAGTCATGTTGAATTAACGACAATCACTTGCGAAACACCTAACAAAATAAAAAAACGACAGCGGGCAAGTCCAAAACAGAAGGATGACCTGGAGAGCGCGAGTAGTAGGTGTCGGTGGAGTAGTCCAACTGTATTCTCTAGGGCCTGTCACAGCCCTCCCCTTTGATGAAGGGATTATCTAGATGGAAGACAAGCCTGTGAATAGTGGTTTACACACGCCCTTGTTAAATACACGACACCAACAAGGTGTTCGCGCGAGGGTTGTAACCTCTGCATTCCATGCTTTTATCTTTCTCTAGTATATTTGGAAGATTTATATTAGAAAAGTGTAAAGAAGGACCCTTTTCACCGGCTGTCACAGATCGACCCAGAAATATCTTGTTGATATTTACCATAAAAAAAAAATAATTAAAGGAAGTGCATACTAAATCCTTTTAACAGCAAAAAAAATAATTGGGCAAATGTCCTAATCGGACAATTGTCCTAATCGGGCATTTGTCCATCGGGCACTGTTCAGTCGGGCAGATGTCTGCCAGGAAGATGTCCGTTGGGCATGTAGCCTTCGGCCACTTGTAATAGAACCCTTTTGGTTATAGCATGGTCTTTTCCTTTTTCTGGTATTTCCATTGTAAAGGCTCCATCTGCTGAAAATTTCTGTCATGATGCAAGTCCATTTACCTGTTATAATGATTTACCCAATCAGTTCTGCAGAGTTGCCTTTAAATTTTTCTTAATGTGCTGAAGTGTCATGTGTGTAAACAGTGTAGGGCACAAACCTTTAATTTTCTTTTTGTACTTTAAATATGACTCCATTATTAAATATGAATTATCATTATTCTTGGTCTTTTACTTTTATCATATCGACAACAAAATAATAGTAGTTTAAGAAGATATGAAAGTTGCAGTATAATTGTGAAGACGGGCTATTGTGTTATACCAGAGGCTGTGTACTTTTACAGTTACAACTTGTAAAAAATAAGATGGAGAATTTTTGATGAATTGCATGAATAGTCAAGTAGGGCTGTTAGCTAGACTTGGCCTCTACAAATATTTTCCTGGGAGTGAGGCATCATGTCTAAGCTTTACAGTATTTTTCAGTATTTTTATTACTAGCTAAGCTACAACCCTATTTGGAAAAGCAGGATGTTTTAAGCCCAAGGGCTCCAACAAGGAAAAATAGCCCTGTGAAGAAATGAAATAAAGAAATAAACTATGTAGTGGACCATTGAAATATATTTTAAGGAAAGCATAAAGTTTTTTACATTTTTCATATATAAACTATTAAAAAGTCTTTGTCAGCCTGTTCAACATGAAAATATTTGCGTGCAAGTTTAAACTTAGTTTAAGCGATTCAACTACCCGATTAGGAAGATCATTCCACAACTTGGTTATGGCTGGATTAGAACTTCTAGAATACTGTGTAGTATTGAGCTTTATGATGGAGAAGGCAAGACTATTGGAATTAACTGCATACCTAGCTGTAAACTATTTTTTAGATGGCAGTAGCTATTTGGATAAAGTTTGTTTTTTTCTGAACTGTTTCAGTAGTCTTTAATTCATGTGGTTTTTTTTCAAATTCGCAGAATTTATTTATTAAAACTTTATTTAATTATGTACATTATTGCTTTGATATTGCAGTACCATAAAATTGCACTACTAAAGTTAGTGGTGAAGTTTTTACTTTTTATTCTGGTACTTTTACTGCACATTATTCAGGTTTTACTGGAATGTCTTATCAGTAACCTTTTACCACCCTAGATAATGTACACTCCTTTTTTAATATTCTAATATACTAACCTCTCCTTTTCTCCCAAGATCTGAACTTGATTGCCAAAATTGAGTTTGAAATTGGTCTGGCAACAAGTTAGACTATTTCACTGCAATACTCAAAAGTGATCTGGATGTTACAATGGGCAAATTAGACATGCTGTTATTCTAAAGCCCAGAATCGGTCTAGTCCTTGAATAAGGATTTTTAATACCTCGTCCAATTTTTGTTCTTGTGTCCGCTTCTACTGCATTAGGTAGTGAAAGTGAAAGAGAGAACTGAAAGCAGGGGCAATGATGGATGCTAATATGGGTAAACTGGCAGCTACAATTGCCCTCCTGTGATCTAGCCTGCTTTTACAAAATAAGAAATCCATAAGAGGACAGCAGTTAGTTAAATATTTTCACGAATGTTATCAGAATCAATTGCTATTAGTTTTAAGAAAAGAGATTGGACTATAACAAGAAAGGAAAAATCATATCCCTTTGTTCCCTGTGTCAAGATTAGCTGGTGCAAGCATGTTGCAATTTTCCGAAGCATAAACCAGCTTCATTTTACACACTGCTGTAACATTCCTTCCAATTAAAAAATTTTAACATCTATCTGTATATATCAGTATCTTCATTAATTACATGTTAATCACTCCCTTTCTTGTATTATACAGGTATGTTTCAAGACACTGTGTTGTACTTGAGGATGAGTTGCCAGATTGTTCTAGTGATCCTCGTATGAATGGTTTGGCAAGAAATAAATGTTTTGAAATACTTCAAGCAATTATCTTATGCTAGCCTAGTGGTCAGAATTGGAAGGGCGAGTATGAATTTTATGGCGTTTTAATGTTTTACCATTATTTAAAAGTAATTTATCAAGTTTTTTGTCTACGGGCAGGTTGACCAAAAATTGGTTTTATACTTTCTACGATGTAAATAAAGTACTTGGTTAGTAGTATATTTCTATGAATCTCCTCTGTTCATATTGCTTATCTTTTGAAGCCTGACTTTAGATGTTTAACAAAATAGCTAAAGATTTCCCTGGCAATAGGCTTAGGTATTGGTTTGTTGAGACAAGCTAGCAGATAATGGCCAGACAGTACAATTAAATCCTTCTCTCTAGTTTTGGTTCATTTTCCCTTTGTCTACACATACACCGAATAGTCTGACTCATTCTTTACATATTCTTCCCTGTCCTCATTACACCTGACAACACAGAGATTACCAAACAATTCTTCTTGGTAAGGGCAGAAGAGAGACTTAGCTATGGTCAGCAGCTCTTCTAGGAGGACACTCCAAAATCGAACCGTTCTTGAGTCTTGGGTATTGCCATAGCCTCTGTACCATGGTCTTCCACTGTCTTGGGTTAGTTGTCTTGCTTGAGGGTACACTCGGGTACTATTCTATCTTTTCTCTTCTTTAAAATATTTTGTTTTTCCCAGTTTCATTTCCTCACCGAGCTATTTTCCCTGTTGGAGCCCCTGGGCTTATAGCATCTTGCTTTTCCAACTAGGGTTGTAGCTTAGCAATTAATAATAATGATGATGATAATAAACGTGCCATAGATACGCTATACCTAATTTGGTCTTTGGGTTCTCGTTAACTTGTGTATGATGATGTGACGCTGCATTACTTCCACCAGTTGTGAAGCATTTCTATGTTATTTAGGCTATTACTTATCGTAAGGGATGTCTTCTCCATGTTTTGTCAATTACTGTGTAGATTGTTCAAGGGAGTTATTTCAGGGCAATCATTATCCGCATTCCCCCTCTCTCATGCCAGGCCAGTATTGAGATTTTGACAATCATCGTGAGGAATGTGAAGGCGTTACTGTTCTCTTATGGGAAGCAAGTTCAAAGGTTGCTGACCAGATTAAAATTTCTGAAGATTAAAGGAAACTTCAACTGTTAGTCCAGGGAAATTTCCAAGGAAGGCGAGGCTAGTTGTTTACAGTGGGGATGATGTTGGTAGTGTTGCTAGCCTTTACTGAGCTTTCAAGCTTTGATCTTTAATAAGCTTTCAAGCTTTAATTGTAATGAGCTTCATAAAATTGTCATTGTTGATGATAGTCCGCTTCATAAAATGTTATCTTTAGCTTTAGTTCAATCTAGGTGGACAGCGAGTCTTTGGTAAAGGCAAAGTTTCTAGCCTAACCTGCCCTGTTTTGAACCTTAGCCTAACTCATTTAACCTAGTGATTCTAGTGCACCAATCGGTTAAAGTTCTAATATTGCACAGTGCAACAGTTAATTGCCTCTAAGCATCGTGCTATAATTACGTTTTATCTTAATACTGGGAAACCCTCACTTTCTGCAGTCCTGTCCACTCTTTTTAGACCTGGATTCAAAGGTAGTTGGTAGCTTGGATCTTAATATCTCTAAAACTCGCTGAAATAGCAGTCTCAAGCAACCACCTTTATATATTAATGGCTTAGCTTATGGGATGGTTCTTATTGTGCAGTTTGTACCTAAAATAGATAAATATTCTAATTTTCAGTGGAAACTTGTTGAAACACATTTTGTATAAAAAGATATATTTTGAGAATAAAGGCAATTTGTTGTAGAAATAATGTAATCTATTTTGTTAGTTTTTGTCCATATAAATAGATGAAATTAGGTCCAGGTAATTATTTTAAATAATTATTCATTAAGAAAATAAGATGAATTTGGTGTTGATACATCTAATGTTGTACTGTCCAAGTTCAGGTAAATTTACCCAATTCTTACACAATTTTTACTGACTTGTGCTAAGGAAAATAACTTCTGCTATTCTAAGTGGATAAAACTTTGAGAAGATTACAATGAAATATACCTAACGGAGAATGTCAATATGACATTTGGGAATGAAGTTATTTTCATAATTTCATGATATATTGGAAAGCCTACATTGTGAGCCATGGCTGCTGTCTGGGATTTAAGAGGTTTGAATCCCTATATCCTCCAATTCTCCAATTAATGGAGAAATTATTTATTGTATGGGTATTGTGAGACTGTTCCTATATTAGATAAACACCCGAGTTTGCATCATCTTAATGAATGGCAGGACCAGGTTTTTGTTTTATTTGGGAAATTTTTAAGAATTTTGATGAGAATTAGTTTCTAGTTACACTCGTTACTGAGTAGTGGATAATTTTGGTCACTTTAGAGTAGTTTCTACAGTCCATCTAAAACTATTTTCTCAGAATAAGAAGGAAAAGTGAAGATCAAACTTGTAATATGGAGGTGGTTGGATGATCCTAGTTTATTATCCCAGGGAGTTTCCTGAGAAGGAGTCTTTTCTAGACTCCTCTTCTCATTGATGCTACTTGGGAAGGATGGGGAACAACATTTTCCATGTTGGGGAAATGTACGACGTAAGAATTAGTTTATATTAATTGCTTGGAACTTTCAGCGATGTTGAAGGTTCTTTAGCTAAGCTCAGGAGCTGCTAGTAAGAAAAGGTGGGAGGAAACTAGGCTGGGAACCCTATACTGGATGGCAGAAGTGTTATTGATGAACAAATTTGAAAGAAAGTCAATTGTCTGCTTATCCCAGGAAAATTGAACATCATGGCACTGAAAACTGAAATCTTCCAAGCAAATGGTCTACATCTGTCAGTGTCTCTGGAGATTTGGAATTGGTGGGAGGGACTTGGTCATGTTTTTTTTTTCACTGGTTCTGGATCCTTGGCTTTACTGTTATAGTACTGGTTGAATTTGGATCCACGTCTAGGCACCGTCCACCATTATTTGACTAGTGATAAGTAAAGGATGGAACAGAAGTTACTGGTGGTTCGATTTTGGTCTCTTGAGTGGTTTACAGATCTGTGGCCTCTTGTCACAGTGTCCGTGATGATTGTCGTAAAAAAATCTGTCTCGGGGCAGTCCCTTTATGTAGCCTGCTGCATCTACCCATATGGAGACAATCCACTGTATTACCATTGACAAAGGGTTTTCAAGGTCCTTTAGAGTCTATCCTAGGTCCCAAAAGACAGTCTGCCAATAATCTGTATTTAGGACAGTGAAAGATTTGTAATTAGTCAAAGTCAAGATGTGCATGATTAGGACCTGTTTGGATAATTCTTAACATTGGTGCAGGAGCAAGGAGAGCCTCGGTCATGATGAAACTTCACAAAAACAGAGCGAAAACCAAGCGGTGGCACAAAAACAAAACGACGCTTACGAAGTCCAACAGAAGGATGTAGATCAGATGGCGCTACGAAGTCCAACAGAAGGATGTAGATCAGATGGCGCTAGCATCGGGCGTCGTTAGAGTGGCTCAGGTAAGGTAGCTAGGGCCTCTGTTACGGCCCTACCCTTTAATGAAGGAATTATCTAAATGGAAGACAGCCTGTGAATAGTGGTTTTCACACGCCCCTGCTTTATACACGACGCCCACTGGGTGTTCGCGCGAGGGTAGTAACCTCTGCATTCCATACTTTAACTTTCTCTGGTATATTTGGAAGTATTTATATCAGAAAAGTGTAAGGAAGGACCCTTTTTCACCCGGCGTCACAGGTATCTCCCCAGAAATAGATTTTTCCTTTGTCAAAATCCCTTTTTTAAATAATCCATTTCATCTAATAAGGGTTATTGGTCCATGATTAATACTGCACTAGAGCATCTGTCATTGGATATATCAATTTCAGGTTTTGTATTGCAGATTTATGTAGCTGGCACTTTTTAGAAATTTACATATCACAAATTTGCCCTCTTGAAATCATTTGGGTAAAGACCTCTTAGCTATGATTTCTTGTTGGCATAAGTGTCAGCCAAATGCATTACTGTAGTGAACTAAAAGATCTCTTATGTTAGTTTTGTAGCAAAAAATCTTTTTTTGCCCATATTCGGAGCCAGAATTTATTTTAGAGTAAATTTTGTTGGTTTCAGATTTCCGTCTAGAAAAGGTAGTTGGGAGAATAAACTTGACTCTGAGGCCTAAAGACATATCGGTAATGTTCTGATTTTATGCCTTTCATTGTTGAAGGCTTTGTCACAGAGGCACACAAGAAATTGAAGCCAAGAAAGATGTGAAAAAATAGGATTATGGTTCATGATGTTGATATGGCAGTTACATCAATTGAATTTTTGTAAGGAATTGTACTTTAAGAAAG
Organism: Palaemon carinicauda; assembly: GCF_036898095.1. NCBI lineage: Eukaryota > Metazoa > Arthropoda > Malacostraca > Decapoda > Palaemonidae > Palaemon > Palaemon carinicauda. Next base: position 18,675,455 of record NC_090756.1, on the reverse strand, counting down.
GTTTGGCATTTAAAAAGAATATTAGTTTGATTAAGATTTCTGGTCTTCAAATGCTATAGTATCAGCTGAGGAACTTTTTAATAATTTACTTATTTATTTATTTTTTTTTTTTTTGTGCAAATTTAATTTAGATTATTTTCTCTTATAATTCCAGGTGTTTGTTTTTTTTTTTGTGCAAATTTAATTTAGATTATTTTCTCTTATAATTCCAGGTGTTTGGTAAGGCACAGTATGTAAATAATTACATAAAGAAATGCATTTAGGGACAGTTATGAGAATAAATTATTAACCAACTTCATTATGAAGCTGGTTTTACTGAGGTACTAAAGGTAAAGGGTCAATAGTATTTTTATTACGTTTATTTTAGTATTTTAAATTTCCAATCTCTATTACCTCTAGGCCTGTCACTTTTCAGTGTGGGAATTGGCAATAGGAATATTAGTGTCGGCAATGTCGTTAGGGGATGATAGTTGAAATATGACATCAGGAGGTAATTTATATTTTTTCCTGACTTACAAACCTTCAGCTATTTAGTAAGGATTATCACTTAACAGAAAGGATAATCCCTATTAAATAGTATTACTTAGTGTGTGTATATAACCTGCCAGTCTCCTTTGTATAGACAAGCGATGTCAAGAGGATAGAACAGAGCTTAAAAGAAAATCAGGAATGCATTAACTACATTGGCTATTGCCATTAACTGCTAGGTCATTGTTACATAATGCAAAAGCCTAAGCCTATTGAAAGGAAAGGGAGAAATATTGTGTTTAGTAGGATTTTTTTGGTATTGGACCAAAACCATTAATGCGAATGTGATAATTGGAAAACAAATTGTTTTAAGTTATTATACCGTTTGTAATTTTGGATGATTCCTGATACAAGTTGATATAGCCCAAATAACTGGTTAAACTTTTAGAAAGTTTTAACTAAAAGATGATGGTTCAAAACATGAGTGTAAATTTTGAAGTTCTAACAGTTTATCCATATGCAAGTCAGACAGTATTGTGTCCACTTTTGCCATAATAACCAACTGATCTGACATTAGTTTTTTTCCTCCCAAAGAACCCTCATCATGTTGGTCTTTTACCTGAAGGATGCCTCATTACAACTTATGAAAAAAAGAAAACCAAACTATTTGAAATGTCTACTAACTGTGAGTTTATTTTCCATGAATATTACATTTTACAAGATGTGAAATTTAGTTATTGAATTTTCAAATTGAGATATGCACAAACCAGGATTTTTAACTACATTTAAAAACTAGTTTCATCAAAACATCCAAATAATGAACTAAGATTTTAGTTTTTATTTCTTTTACATTTAAATATATTCATCAACAGTTTGTGTATAGTATGTTTGTCATTCTCCTTTCTTTTTCAGATGACTACCACATGATGACAAATCCAATATACTATTTGTGGGGGATTAATGAAAGGCAAGTGTGTTTACCAAGATAGTGACCACCACATTTCAAAGAATGGTGTGAAGAAAGAAAAAGCAACCTAGTAGTGTTAATAAACTGTGACCCTTGTCGAAGAAGGAGCAGAGACCGTGGACCATACGATAGAGTAAGGAGCAGATTATGGGGAATGCAAGCTAGAGGGATGAAGATAACATGAAATGTGTGCCAGTCGGAAAGATTAGAGACATGGACTCTACTACTAGTAGAGCAAGTGAAATATAGGCTAGACAGGAAGGGAACACAAACTCAAGCGCTTGATGAAAGGACCAGTAAACATGGGCTATAGGTTAGAGGAGTATTTGGAACAAGTGCCAGTTGGAAAGAGCAGAGAAGATGGATTATACACTAGTATACGCTAAATGAGTAAAAAGTAATTAAAGTGAACCATAAGCTAGGAGGAGGATGAAGAGACTATGAAACATATGGCAGAAGAGAATATGAACCTTATGCTAGAATAAGTGCAGCGGAGAATATTAAACATACGCAAGCTGGAAAATGGGATGAGCGTAGGAGAAAAAAAAAAAGCCTACGCGAGAAGAAAACTGCCAAAAAAGAAATCTATTCCAAATCTCTCTTTCTCTTCAGCTTATACAAAATGAGAGAAAATCCTTCATGTCCTTAACCACAATAAATTGTAGTAGGCAATCATCCTTCTCAACCACATATCCTTCTTCAGTACAAAAGTATTATTTCAACCATATAGCCCTTCTTCAGTAGATAGTCATCCTTCTCAACCTGACCCAACCATATGACTTTCTTCAGTAGGGAGACATCACCAGAAAGGCTTCCTACTTAGATAAACATCCTTCTCAACCATGTGTAAGATAAACATCCTTCTCAACCATGTGTAAGATAAACATCCTTCTCAACCATGTGTAAGATAAACATCCTTCTCAACCATGTGTAAGATAAACATCCTTCTCAACCATGTGTAAGATAAACATCCTTCTCAACCATGTGTAAGATAAACATCCTTCTCAACCACGTGTAAGATAAACATCCTTCTCAACCACGTGACCTTCAGTAGATGGATGCCTTCCACAACCACATGGCCTTCTTCAGTAGATGGACACCCTCCTCAACCACATGGCTGCCTTCAGTAGATGGACACCCACCTCAACCACATGGCCTTCTTCAGTAACTAGACGCCCTCCTCAACCACATGGCCTTCTTCAGTAGCTAGACGCCCTCCTCAACCACATGGCCTTCTTCAGTTATTCTCTCTTCTCAACCACATGGCCTTCTTCAGTAGATGGACACCTACCTCAACCAAATGGGCTTCTTCAGTAGATGGACACCCTCCTCAACCACATGGGCTTCGCTGGACACTCTCCTCGACCACATGGCCTTCTTCAGTAGCTGGACGCTCTCCTCTACCACATGGCCTTCTTCAGTAGCTGGACGCTCTCCTCTACCACATGGCCTTCTCCAGTAGCTGGATGCCCTCCTCGACCACATGGCCTTCTCCAGTAGCTGGACGCTCTCCTCGACCACATGGCCTTCTTCAGTAGCTGGAAGCCCTCCTCGACCGCATGGCCTTCTCCAGTAGCTGGACGCTCTCCTCGACCACATGGCCTTCTTCAGTAGCTGGACGCCCTCCTCGACCACATGGCCTTCTCCAGTAGCTGGACGCTCTCCTCGACCGCATGGCCTTCTTCAGTAGCTGGACGCTCTCCTCGACCACATGGCCTTCTTCAGTAGCTGGACGTCCTCCTCGACCGCATGGCCTTCTCCAGTAGCTGGACGCTCTCCTCGACCACATGGCCTTCTTCAGTAGCTGGACGCCCTCCTCGACCACATGGCCTTCTCCAGTAGCTGGACGCTCTCCTCGACCACATGGCCTTCTTCAGTAGCTGGACGCCCTCCTCGACCACATGGCCTTCTCCAGTAGCTGGACGCTCTCCTCGACCGCATGGCCTTCTCCAGTAGCTGGACGCTCTCCTCGACCACATGGCCTTCTCCAGTAGCTGGACGCTCTCCTCGACCACATGGCCTTCTTCAGTAGCTGGACGCCCTCCTCGACCACATGGCCTTCTCCAGTAGCTGGACGCTCTCCTCGACCGCATGGCCTTCTTCAGTAGCTGGACGCTCTCCTCGACCGCATGGCCTTCTTCAGTAGCTGGACGCCCTCCTCGACCACATGGCCTTCTCCAGTAGCTGGACGCTCTCCTCGACCGCATGGCCTTCTTCAGTAGCTGGACGCTCTCCTCGACCACATGGCCTTCTCCAGTAGCTGGACGCTCTCCTCGCCCACATGCCCTTCTTCAGTAGCTGGACGCTCTCCTCTACCACATGACCTTCTCCAGTAGCTGGACGCCCTCCTCGACCACATGGCCTTCTTCAGTAGCTGGACGCTCTCCTCTACCACATGGCCTTCTCCAGTAGCTGGACGCCCTCCTCGACCACATGGCCTTCTCCAGTAGCTGGACGCTCTCCTCACCCACATGCCCTTCTTCAGTAGCTGGACGCTCTCCTCGACCGCATGGCCTTCTTCAGTAGCTGGACGCCCTCCTCGACCACATGGCCTTCTCCAGTAGCTGGACGCTCTCCTCGACCGCATGGCCTTCTTCAGTAGCTGGACGCTCTCCTCTACCACATGGCCTTCTCCAGTAGCTGGACGCCCTCCTCGACCACATGGCCTTCTCCAGTAGCTAGACGCCCTCCTCGCCCACATGCCCTTCTTCAGTAGCTGGACGCTCTCCTCTACCACATGACCTTCTCCAGTAGCTGGACGCCCTCCTCGACCACATGGCCTTCTCCAGTAGCTGGACGCCCTCCTCGCCCACATGCCCTTCTTCAGTAGCTGGACGCTCTCCTCTACCACATGACCTTCTCCAGTAGCTGGACGCTCTCCTCGACCGCATGGCCTTCTTCAGTAGCTGGACGCTCTCCTCGACCACATGGCCTTCTCCAGTAGCTGGACGCCCTCCTTGACCATATGGCCTTCTTCAGTAGCTAGACGCCCTCCTCGCCCACATGCCCTTCTTCAGTAGCTGGACGCTCTCCTCTACCACATGGCCTTCTCCAGTAGCTGGACGCCCTCCTTGACCATATGGCCTTCTCCAGTAGCTAGACGCCCTCCTCGCCCACATGCCCTTCTTCAGTAGCTGGACGCTCTCCTCTACCACATGGCCTTCTCCAGTAGCTGGACGCCCTCCTCGACCACATGGCCTTCTCCAGTAGCTGGACGCCCTCCTCGACCACATGGCCTTCTTCAGTAGCTGCACGCCCTCCTCGACCACATGGCCTTCTCCAGTAGCTGGACGCCCTCCTCGACCACATGTCCCTTCTTCAGTAGCTGGACGCTCTCCTCGACCACATGGCCTTCTTCAGTAGACCATGGCCTTCTTCAGTAGCTGGACGCTCTCCTCGGCCACATGGCCTTCTTCAGTAGACCATGGCCTTCTTCAGTAGCTGGACGCTCTCCTCGACCACATGGCCTTCTTCAGTAGACCATGGCCTTCTTCAGTAGCTGGACGCTCTCCTCGACCACATGGCCTTCTTCAGTAGACCATGGCCTTCTTCAGTAGCTGGACGCTCTCCTCGACCACATGGCCTTCTTCAGTAGACCATGGCCTTCTTCAGTAGCTGGACGCTCTCCTCGACCACATGGCCTTCTTCAGTAGACCATGGCCTTCTTCAGTAGCTGGACGCTCTCCTCGACCACATGGCCTTCTTCAGTAGACCATGGCCTTCTTCAGTAGCTGGACGCTCTCCTCGACCACATGGCCTTCTTCAGTAGACCATGGCCTTCTTCAGTAGCTGGACGCTCTCCTCGGCCACATGGCCTTCTTCAGTAGCTGGACACCCTCCTCGACCACATGGCCTTTTTCAGTGGCTGGACGCCCTCTTCGACCACATGGCCTTCTTCAATAGGTGGACGCCATCCTCGACCACATGGTGTTTTTCAGTAGCTGGACATTCTCCTCGACCACATGCCCTTCTTCAGTAGCTGGACGCTCTCCTCAACCACATGGTCTTCTTCAGTAGACCATGGCCTTCTTCAGTAGCTGGACGCTCTCCTCGGCCACATGGCCTTCTTCAGTAGCTGGACGCCCTCTTCGACCACATGGCCTTCTTCAGTAGCTGGACGCCCTCTTCGACCACATGGCCTTCTTCAATAGGTGGACGCCATCCTCGACCACATGGTGTTTTTCAGTAGCTGGACGTCCTCCTCGACCACATGGGCTTCTTCAGTAGCTGGACGCTCTCCTCAACCACATGGTCTTCTTCAGTAGACCATGGCCTTCTTCAGTAGCTGGACGCTCTCCTCGGCCACATGGCCTTCTTCAGTAGCTCGACGCCCTCCTCGACCACATAACCTTCTTCAATAGCTCGACGCCCTCCTCGACCACATAGCCTTCTTCAGTAGCTGGACGCCCTCCTCGACCACATGGCCTTCTTCAGTAGCTGGACGCCCTCCTCGGGCACATGGCCTTCTTCAGTAGCTGGATGCCCTCCTCAACCACATGGGCTTCTTCAGTAGCTGGACGCTCTCCTCGACCACATGGCCTTCTCCAGTAGTTGGACGCCCTCCTCGACCACATGGCCTTCTTCAGTAGCTGGACGCCCTTCTCGCCCACATGGCCTTCTTCAGTAGCTGGACGCTCTCCTCTACCACATGTTCTTCTCCAGTAGCTGGACACCCTCCTCGACCACATGTTCTTCTCCAGTAGCTGGACGCCCTCCTCGACCACATGGCCTTCTCCAGTAGCTGGACGCCCTTCTCGCCCACATGGCCTTCTTCAGTAGCTGGACGCTCTCCTCTACCACATGTTCTTCTCCAGTAGCTGGACACCCTCCTCGACCACATGTTCTTCTTCAGTAGCTGGACGCCCTCCTCAACCACATGGCCTTCTCCAGTAGCTGGACGCCCTCCTCGACCACATGTCCCTTCTTCAGTAGCTGGACGCTCTCCTCGACCACATGGCCTTCTTCAGTAGCTGCACGCCCTCCTCAACCACATGGCCTTCTCCAGTAGCTGGACGCCCTCCTCAACCACATGGCCTTCTTCAGTAGCTGCACGCCCTCCTCAACCACATGGCCTTCTTCAGTAGCTGGACGCCCTCCTCAACCACATGGCCTTCTTCAGTAGCTGCACGCCCTCCTCAACCACATGGCCTTCTTCAGTAGCTGCACGCCCTCCTCAACCACATGGCCTTCTTCAGTAGCTGCACGCCCTCCTCAACCACATGGCCTTCTCCAGTAGCTGGACGCCCTCCTCGACCACATGGCCTTCTTCAGTAGCTGCACGCCCTCCTCAACCACATGGCCTTCTTCAGTAGCTGCACGCCCTCCTCAACCACATGGCCTTCTTCAGTAGCTGCACGCCCTCCTCAACCACATGGCCTTCTTCAGTAGCTGGACGCCCTCCTCGACCACATGGCCTTCTTCAGTAGCTGCACGCCCTCCTCAACCACATGGCCTTCTTCAGTAGCTGCACGCCCTCCTCAACCACATGGCCTTCTTCAGTAGCTGCACGCCCTCCTCAACCACATGGCCTTCTCCAGTAGCTGGACGCCCTCCTCGACCACATGGCCTTCTTCAGTAGCTGGACGCCCTCCTCAACCACATGGCCTTCTCCAGTAGCTGGACGCCCTCCTCGACCACATGTCCCTTCTTCAGTAGCTGGACGCTCTCCTCGACCACATGGCCTTCTTCAGTAGCTGCACGCCCTCCTCAACCACATGGCCTTCTCCAGTAGCTGGACGCCCTCCTCGACCACATGTCCCTTCTTCAGTAGCTGGACGCTCTCCTCGACCACATGGCCTTCTTCAGTAGCTGGACGCCCTCCTCAACCACATGGCCTTCTCCAGTAGCTGGACGCCCTCCTCGACCACATGTCCCTTCTTCAGTAGCTGGACGCTCTCCTCGACCACATGGCCTTCTTCAGTAGCTGCACGCCCTCCTCAACCACATGGCCTTCTCCAGTAGCTGGACGCCCTCCTCGACCACATGTCCCTTCTTCAGTAGCTAGACACTCTCCTCGACCACATGGTCTTCTTCAGTAGACCATGGCCTTCTTCAGTAGCTCGACGCCCTCCTCGACCACATAGCCTTCATCAGTAGCTGGACACCCTCCTCGACCACATGGCCTTCTTCAGTAGCTGGACACCCTCCTCGGGCACATGGCCTTCTTCAGTAGCTGGACGCCCACATGGCCTTCTTCAGTAGCTGGACGCCCTCCTCGCCCACATGCCCTTCTTCAGTAGCTCGACGCCCTCCTCGACCACATAGCCTTCATCAGTAGCTGGACACCCTCCTCGACCACATGGCCTTCTTCAGTAGCTGGACGCCCACATGGCCTTCTTCAGTAGCTAGACGCCCTCCTCGCCCACATGCCCTTCTTCAGTAGCTCGACGCCCTCCTCGACCACATAGCCTTCATCAGTAGCTGGACACCCTCCTCGGGCACATGGCCTTCTTCAGTAGCTGGACGCCCACATGGCCTTCTTCAGTAGCTAGACGCCCTCCTCGCCCACATGCCCTTCTTCAGTAGCTCGACGCCCTCCTCGACCACATAGCCTTCATCAGTAGCTGGACACCCTCCTCGACCACATGGCCTTCTTCAGTAGCTGGACACCCTCCTCGGGCACATGGCCTTCTTCAGTAGCTGGACGCCCACATGGCCTTCTTCAGTAGCTAGACGCCCTCCTCGCCCACATGCCCTTCTTCAGTAGCTGGACGCCCTCTTCGACCACATGGCCTTCTTCAGTAGCTAGACGCCCTCCTCGCCCACATGCCCTTCATCAGTAGCTGGACGCCCTCCTCGACCACATAGCCTTCATCAGTAGCTGGACGCCCTCCTCGACCACATGCCCTTCTCAGTAGCTGGACGCCCACATGGCCTTCTTCAGTAGCTGGACGCCCACATGGCCTTCTTCAGTAGCTGGACACCCTCCTCGACCACATGGCCTTCTTCAGTAGCTGGACGCCCACATGGCCTTCTTCAGTAGCTAGACGCCCTCCTCGCCCACATGGCCTTCTTCAGTAGCTAGACGCCCTCCTCGCCCACATGCCCTTCTTCAGTAGCTGGACGCCCTCTTCGACCACATGGCCTTCATCAGTAGCTAGACGCCCTCCTCGCCCACATGCCTTCATCAGTAGCTGGACGCCCTCCTCGCCCACATGCCCTTCATCAGTAGCTGGACGCCTCCTCGACCACATGCCTTCTCAGTAGCTGGACGCCCACATGGCCTTCTTCAGTAGCTGGACGCCCTCCTCGACCACATGGCCTTCTTCAGTAGCTGGACGCCCACATGCCTTCTTCAGTAGCTAGACGCCCTCCTCGCCCACATGGCCTTCTTCAGTAGCTAGACGCCCTCCTCGCCCACATGGCCTTCTTCAGTAGCTGGACGCCCTCCTCGCCCACATGCCCTTCTTCAGTAGCTGGACGCCCTCCTCGACCACATGGCCTTCATCAGTAGCTAGACGCCCTCCTCGCCCACATGCCCTTCATCAGTAGCTGGACGCCCTCCTCGACCACATAGCCTTCATCAGTAGCTGGACGCTCTCCTCGACCACATGCCCTTCTCCAGTAGCTGGACGCCCTCCTCGCCCACATGCCCTTCTTCAGTAGCTGGACGCCCTCCTCGACCACATAGCCTTCATCAGTAGCTGGACGCTCTCCTCGACCACATGCCCTTCTCCAGTAGCTAGACGCCCTCCTCGCCCACATGCCCTTCTTCAGTAGCTGGACGCCCTCCTCGACCACATAGCCTTCATCAGTAGCTGGACGCTCTCCTCGACCACATGGCCTTCTCCAGTAGCTAGACGCCCTCCTCGCCCACATGCCCTTCTTCAGTAGCTGGACGCCCTCCTCGACCACATAGCCTTCATCAGTAGCTGGACGCCCTCCTCGACCACATGCCTTCTCCAGTAGCTGGACGCTCTCCTCGGCCACATGGCCTTCTTCAGTAGACCATGGCCTTCTTCAGTAGCTGGACGCTCTCCTCGACCACATGGCCTTCTTCAGTAGACCATGGCCTTCTTCAGTAGCTGGACGCTCTCCTCGACCACATGGCCTTCTTCAGTAGACCATGGCCTTCTTCAGTAGCTGGACGCTCTCCTCGACCACATGGCCTTCTTCAGTAGACCATGGCCTTCTTCAGTAGCTGGACGCTCTCCTCGACCACATGGCCTTCTTCAGTAGACCATGGCCTTCTTCAGTAGCTGGACGCTCTCCTCGACCACATGGCCTTCTTCAGTAGACCATGGCCTTCTTCAGTAGCTGGACGCTCTCCTCGACCACATGGCCTTCTTCAGTAGACCATGGCCTTCTTCAGTAGCTGGACGCTCTCCTCGGCCACATGGCCTTCTTCAGTAGCTGGACACCCTCCTCGACCACATGGCCTTTTTCAGTGGCTGGACGCCCTCTTCGACCACATGGCCTTCTTCAATAGGTGGACGCCATCCTCGACCACATGGTGTTTTTCAGTAGCTGGACATTCTCCTCGACCACATGCCCTTCTTCAGTAGCTGGACGCTCTCCTCAACCACATGGTCTTCTTCAGTAGACCATGGCCTTCTTCAGTAGCTGGACGCTCTCCTCGGCCACATGGCCTTCTTCAGTAGCTGGACGCCCTCTTCGACCACATGGCCTTCTTCAGTAGCTGGACGCCCTCTTCGACCACATGGCCTTCTTCAATAGGTGGACGCCATCCTCGACCACATGGTGTTTTTCAGTAGCTGGACGTCCTCCTCGACCACATGGGCTTCTTCAGTAGCTGGACGCTCTCCTCAACCACATGGTCTTCTTCAGTAGACCATGGCCTTCTTCAGTAGCTGGACGCTCTCCTCGGCCACATGGCCTTCTTCAGTAGCTCGACGCCCTCCTCGACCACATAACCTTCTTCAATAGCTCGACGCCCTCCTCGACCACATAGCCTTCTTCAGTAGCTGGACGCCCTCCTCGACCACATGGCCTTCTTCAGTAGCTGGACGCCCTCCTCGGGCACATGGCCTTCTTCAGTAGCTGGATGCCCTCCTCAACCACATGGGCTTCTTCAGTAGCTGGACGCTCTCCTCGACCACATGGCCTTCTCCAGTAGTTGGACGCCCTCCTCGACCACATGGCCTTCTTCAGTAGCTGGACGCCCTTCTCGCCCACATGGCCTTCTTCAGTAGCTGGACGCTCTCCTCTACCACATGTTCTTCTCCAGTAGCTGGACACCCTCCTCGACCACATGTTCTTCTCCAGTAGCTGGACGCCCTCCTCGACCACATGGCCTTCTCCAGTAGCTGGACGCCCTTCTCGCCCACATGGCCTTCTTCAGTAGCTGGACGCTCTCCTCTACCACATGTTCTTCTCCAGTAGCTGGACACCCTCCTCGACCACATGTTCTTCTTCAGTAGCTGGACGCCCTCCTCAACCACATGGCCTTCTCCAGTAGCTGGACGCCCTCCTCGACCACATGTCCCTTCTTCAGTAGCTGGACGCTCTCCTCGACCACATGGCCTTCTTCAGTAGCTGCACGCCCTCCTCAACCACATGGCCTTCTCCAGTAGCTGGACGCCCTCCTCAACCACATGGCCTTCTTCAGTAGCTGCACGCCCTCCTCAACCACATGGCCTTCTTCAGTAGCTGGACGCCCTCCTCAACCACATGGCCTTCTTCAGTAGCTGCACGCCCTCCTCAACCACATGGCCTTCTTCAGTAGCTGCACGCCCTCCTCAACCACATGGCCTTCTTCAGTAGCTGCACGCCCTCCTCAACCACATGGCCTTCTCCAGTAGCTGGACGCCCTCCTCGACCACATGGCCTTCTTCAGTAGCTGCACGCCCTCCTCAACCACATGGCCTTCTTCAGTAGCTGCACGCCCTCCTCAACCACATGGCCTTCTTCAGTAGCTGCACGCCCTCCTCAACCACATGGCCTTCTTCAGTAGCTGGACGCCCTCCTCGACCACATGGCCTTCTTCAGTAGCTGCACGCCCTCCTCAACCACATGGCCTTCTTCAGTAGCTGCACGCCCTCCTCAACCACATGGCCTTCTTCAGTAGCTGCACGCCCTCCTCAACCACATGGCCTTCTCCAGTAGCTGGACGCCCTCCTCGACCACATGGCCTTCTTCAGTAGCTGGACGCCCTCCTCAACCACATGGCCTTCTCCAGTAGCTGGACGCCCTCCTCGACCACATGTCCCTTCTTCAGTAGCTGGACGCTCTCCTCGACCACATGGCCTTCTTCAGTAGCTGCACGCCCTCCTCAACCACATGGCCTTCTCCAGTAGCTGGACGCCCTCCTCGACCACATGTCCCTTCTTCAGTAGCTGGACGCTCTCCTCGACCACATGGCCTTCTTCAGTAGCTGGACGCCCTCCTCAACCACATGGCCTTCTCCAGTAGCTGGACGCCCTCCTCGACCACATGTCCCTTCTTCAGTAGCTGGACGCTCTCCTCGACCACATGGCCTTCTTCAGTAGCTGCACGCCCTCCTCAACCACATGGCCTTCTCCAGTAGCTGGACGCCCTCCTCGACCACATGTCCCTTCTTCAGTAGCTAGACACTCTCCTCGACCACATGGTCTTCTTCAGTAGACCATGGCCTTCTTCAGTAGCTCGACGCCCTCCTCGACCACATAGCCTTCATCAGTAGCTGGACACCCTCCTCGACCACATGGCCTTCTTCAGTAGCTGGACACCCTCCTCGGGCACATGGCCTTCTTCAGTAGCTGGACGCCCACATGGCCTTCTTCAGTAGCTGGACGCCCTCCTCGCCCACATGCCCTTCTTCAGTAGCTCGACGCCCTCCTCGACCACATAGCCTTCATCAGTAGCTGGACACCCTCCTCGACCACATGGCCTTCTTCAGTAGCTGGACGCCCACATGGCCTTCTTCAGTAGCTAGACGCCCTCCTCGCCCACATGCCCTTCTTCAGTAGCTCGACGCCCTCCTCGACCACATAGCCTTCATCAGTAGCTGGACACCCTCCTCGGGCACATGGCCTTCTTCAGTAGCTGGACGCCCACATGGCCTTCTTCAGTAGCTAGACGCCCTCCTCGCCCACATGCCCTTCTTCAGTAGCTCGACGCCCTCCTCGACCACATAGCCTTCATCAGTAGCTGGACACCCTCCTCGACCACATGGCCTTCTTCAGTAGCTGGACACCCTCCTCGGGCACATGGCCTTCTTCAGTAGCTGGACGCCCACATGGCCTTCTTCAGTAGCTAGACGCCCTCCTCGCCCACATGCCCTTCTTCAGTAGCTGGACGCCCTCTTCGACCACATGGCCTTCTTCAGTAGCTAGACGCCCTCCTCGCCCACATGCCCTTCATCAGTAGCTGGACGCCCTCCTCGACCACATAGCCTTCATCAGTAGCTGGACGCTCTCCTCGACCACATGCCCTTCTCCAGTAGCTGGACGCCCACATGGCCTTCTTCAGTAGCTGGACGCCCACATGGCCTTCTTCAGTAGCTGGACACCCTCCTCGACCACATGGCCTTCTTCAGTAGCTGGACGCCCACATGGCCTTCTTCAGTAGCTAGACGCCCTCCTCGCCCACATGGCCTTCTTCAGTAGCTAGACGCCCTCCTCGCCCACATGCCCTTCTTCAGTAGCTGGACGCCCTCTTCGACCACATGGCCTTCATCAGTAGCTAGACGCCCTCCTCGCCCACATGCCCTTCATCAGTAGCTGGACGCCCTCCTCGCCCACATGCCCTTCATCAGTAGCTGGACGCTCTCCTCGACCACATGCCCTTCTCCAGTAGCTGGACGCCCACATGGCCTTCTTCAGTAGCTGGACACCCTCCTCGACCACATGGCCTTCTTCAGTAGCTGGACGCCCACATGGCCTTCTTCAGTAGCTAGACGCCCTCCTCGCCCACATGGCCTTCTTCAGTAGCTAGACGCCCTCCTCGCCCACATGGCCTTCTTCAGTAGCTAGACGCCCTCCTCGCCCACATGCCCTTCTTCAGTAGCTGGACGCCCTCTTCGACCACATGGCCTTCATCAGTAGCTAGACGCCCTCCTCGCCCACATGCCCTTCATCAGTAGCTGGACGCCCTCCTCGACCACATAGCCTTCATCAGTAGCTGGACGCTCTCCTCGACCACATGCCCTTCTCCAGTAGCTGGACGCCCTCCTCGCCCACATGCCCTTCTTCAGTAGCTGGACGCCCTCCTCGACCACATAGCCTTCATCAGTAGCTGGACGCTCTCCTCGACCACATGCCCTTCTCCAGTAGCTAGACGCCCTCCTCGCCCACATGCCCTTCTTCAGTAGCTGGACGCCCTCCTCGACCACATAGCCTTCATCAGTAGCTGGACGCTCTCCTCGACCACATGGCCTTCTCCAGTAGCTAGACGCCCTCCTCGCCCACATGCCCTTCTTCAGTAGCTGGACGCCCTCCTCGACCACATAGCCTTCATCAGTAGCTGGACGCCCTCCTCGACCACATGCCCTTCTCCAGTAGCTGGACGCTCTCCTCGACCACATGGCCTTCTCCAGTAGCTAGACGCCCTCCTCGCCCACATGCCCTTCTCCAGTAGCTGGACGCTCTCCTCGACCACATGGCCTTCTCCAGTAGCTAGACGCCCTCCTCGCCCACATGCCCTTCTTCAGTAGCTGGACGCCCTCCTCGACCACATGGCCTTCTCCAGTAGCTGGACGCTCTCCTCGACCACATGGCCTTCTTCAGTAGCTGCACGCCCTCCTCGACCACATGGCCTTCTCCAGTAGCTGGACGCCCTCCTCGACCACATGTCCCTTCTTCAGTAGCTGGGCGCTCTCCTCGACCACATGGCCTTCTTCAGTAGACCATGGCCTTCTTCAGTAGCTGGACGCTCTCCTCGGCCACATGGCCTTCTTCAGTAGCTGATCGCCCTCCTCTACCACATGGCCTTCTTCAGTAGCTGGACGCCCTCCTCAACCACATGGCCTTCTTCAGTAGCTGGACGCCCTCTTCGACCACATGGCCTTCTTCAATAGCTGGACGCCATCCTCAACCACATGGTGTTTTTCAGTAGCTGGACATCCTCCTCGACCACATGCCCTTCTTCAGTAGCTGGACGCCCTCCTCGACCACATGGGCTTCTTCAGTAGCTGGACACTCTCCTCGACCACATGGTCTTCTTCAGTAGACCATGGCCTTCTTCAGTAGCTCGACGCCCTCCTCGACCACATAGCCTTCTTCAGTAGCTCAACGCCCTCCTCGACCACATAGCCTTCTTCAGTAGCTGTAGCTGGACGCCCTCCTCGACCACATGGCCTTCTTCAGTAGCTGGACGCCCTCCTCGGGCACATGGCCTTCTTCAGTAGCTGGATGCCCTCCTCGACCACATGGCCTTCTCCAGTAGCTGGACGCCCTCCTCGACCACATGGCCTTCTTCAGTAGCTGGACACCCTCCTCGCCCACATGGCCTTCTTCAGTAGCTGGACGCTCTCCTCTACCACATGGCCTTCTCCAGTAGCTGGACACCCTCCTCGACCACATGGCCTTCTCCAGTAGCTGGACGCTCTCCTCGACCACATGGCCTTCTCCAGTAGCTGGACGCTCTCCTCGACCACATGGCCTTCTTCAGTAGCTGCACGCCCTCCTCGACCACATGGCCTTCTCTAGTAGCTGGACGCCCTCCTCGACCACATGTCCCTTCTTCAGTAGCTGGGCGCTCTCCTCGACCACATGCCCTTCTTCAGTAGCTGGACGCCCTCCTCGACCACATGGCCTTCTCCAGTAGCTGGACGCTCTCCTCGACCACATGGCCTTCTTCAGTAGCTGCACGCCCTCCTCGACCACATGGCCTTCTCCAGTAGCTGGACGCCCTCCTCGACCACATGTCCCTTCTTCAGTAGCTGGGCGCTCTCCTCGACCACATGGCCTTCTTCAGTAGACCATGGCCTTCTTCAGTAGCTGGACGCTCTCCTCGGCCACATGGCCTTCTTCAGTAGCTGGACGCCCTCCTCGACCACATGGCCTTCTTCAGTAGCTGGACGCCCTCTTCGACCACATGGCCTTCTTCAATAGCTGGACGCCATCCTCGATCACATGGTGTTTTTCAGTAGTTGGACAACCTCCTCGACCACATGCACTTCTTCAGTAGCTGGACGCCCTCCTCGACCACATGGGCTTCTTCAGTAGCTAGACACTCTCCTCGACCACATGGTCTTCTTCAGTAGACCATGGCCTTCTTTAGTAGCTGGACGCTCTCCTCGGCCACATGGCCTTCTTCAGTAGCTCGACGCCCTCCTCGACCACATAGCCTTCATCAGTAGCTGGACGCCCTCCTCGACCACATGGCCTTCTTCAGTAGCTGGACACCCTCCTCGGGCACATGGCCTTCTTCAGTAGCTGGACGCCCACATGGCCTTCTTCAGTAGCTGGACGCCCTCCTCGACCACATGGCCTTCTTCAGTAGATAAACGCTCTCCTCAACCACATGGCCTTCTTCAGTAGCTGGACACCCACCTCGGCCACATGGTCTTCTTCAGTAAATGAACACCCTCCTCAAGGCCTTCTTCAGTAGCTGGAAGCCCTCCTCGACCACATGGCCTTCTTCAGTAGCTGGACACCCTCCTCGACCACATGGCCTTCTTCAGTAGCTGGACACTTACCTCGACCACATGGCCTTCTTCAGTAGCTGGACGCCCTCCTCGACCACATGGCCTTCTTCAGTAGCTGGACGCCCTCCTCGACCACATGGCCTTCTTCAGTAGCTGGACGCCCTCCTCGACCACATGGCCTTCTTCAGTAGCTGGACGCCCTCCTCGACCACATGGCCTTCTTCAGTAACTGGACGCCCTCCTCGACCACATGGCCTTCTTCAGTAGCTGGACGCCCTCCTCGACCACATGGCCTTCTTCAGTAGATGAACGCTCTCCTCAACCACATGGCCTTCTTCAGTAGCTGGACGCCCTCCTCAACCACATGACCTTCTTCAGTAGCTGGACGCCCTCCTCAACCACATGACCTTCTTCAGTAGATGAACGCTTTCCTCAACCACATGGCCGCCTCCAGTAGCTGGATGCCCTTCTCAACCACATGGCCTTCTTCAGTAAATGAACACCCTCCTAAACCACATGGCCTTCTTCAGTAAATGAACACCTTCCTCAAGGCTGTCTTCAGTAGATGGATACCCTCCTCAACCACATGGCATTCTTCAATAGATGAACGCCTACCTTAACCAATTCTTCTTCAGTAGATGGTCGCCCTCCTCAACCACACGGCCTTCCTCAGTAGGCATCCTTCAAAATTTCATGACATTCTCTTCCTTTGGTGAACAAGTTTACCTGCAAAATATACAAAAGAAGTCAATCTTCCTAAAGGAAAGATTTTTAATGCTTGAATATTTGGGAATTGTCTTCAAAGTTATACAACACCAGCAATTAAAACTTTGAAATAATTTCAGATATTTTACAAATTTAAGTGGGGAAAACGTGATATTGTTGTGTATTGTACTGTCCATAAACTTTTAACTATAACATAGTATCTGGTTCTGTAGTCATAAATTTTCCACAATTCTTTTGGAAATACAGAACCACAATTAGCTGATAAATTATAAAATTATCAATGGTCATACCCTAGTGGTTCCTATTAATATCCTGCACACGTCTTGAAATAATGAAGTTGAACTTGCTACACACTTTTAATTAATGTAAGGCAATTGTAACTCAAATGTATTAAAAATTGAACAACTAACCTAAAAGCTGTGTCCTTCCCTACTTACCTTAGTAAAAAGACTGTTTACATACTGGCCAACACTATGAAAAGCTAAGGATAGTCTCCATCTGTCTATCATGACTAAGACACATATTCTATGTGAAAATTATGGTAAAATCCAATACAAAAAAATAAAGGATAAAAAGCAGTGATAGAAAAAATAAAAAATCTCAGAACTGCTTTGAATGAGCAAACACTTGTCCTGTCATCATAAAGTTGTAAAACCATAGAGAGAAGGGGCACAATCTCACAAGGTGATGCCAAAGAGAGAAATGACAAACTTGCGTGTCACCTTAATTTCAAAACCTTGTAAAACCAAAGAGCCATGGCACGAACTTTTATCTTAACTATCAATCAATGAGAGAAAACAAACTGTCACTTTATCAAACTTGTAAGACCAAAGAGAAAGCAAACAAAATTTCCCCTTAACCATCAAATTCTTGTAAAATCAAAGAGAAAGCACAAAAAAATTTCACAACCATAAAAATCTTTAATACCAAAAAGAGAAAAAAACTTTCACCTTAAATAATCAAAATCTTGTAAAACCGAGAAGAGAAAGGGGACAAACTTTCAGCTTCCATCATGAAAATCCTATAAAAGCAGAGAAAAAGACATCACCTTAATCATCAAAATCTAGTAAAAGCGAAGAGAGGAATGGCACAAACTTTCACCTTATCAAAATGCTGTAAAACCAAAGAAAGAAATAGCACAAACTTGTATCATAATCATCAGAATCCTTTAAAAGCAACAAGTATCTAACTAAGGAAAAAATGGCAGGTTTATTTTCCTCAATTACCCTCTGCAGATAGAAGTCAGTCCACAAAAAAATTCATATGATAACCTAATATGAAAGAATTCATGACCACTCACAGAAAGACACTACAATTTATCCTCTTGACTCTTATGACAAAAAATATGAAAATGAGGAGGCGAAGAGCAGAAAAATGACAGCCAAAGTTTAAAATAGAGATTAAACATTCAGGCAATATATTCGAGCCCTTAAAAGCTTTTAACTATAACAACTACAACAACCTCTCTTTACTTTACCAGAGTCAACATCGATGAGAGAGGAAGGAAATCTCTAAGTATAGCAGGAAGGATAGTTGCTGAACAGTAATTACTTCTGAAAAAAAAACGTAACCTAATATCCCTTTCATATTACCCTGCTGAACAGTTATTAGTTTAATAAATAACTGTCAATGTCATGCAGACACAAAACAACAAAATAATACGCCAACACCAAAAACCCCAATGCATGAGGAAACAAGTTCAAATTCCAAGGACAAAAATACATTAAAAAAATATTTTTTCAGGTCAAATAAAAAGGTATTTCCTAGTAAAAAAATGGAGATATATTTTTTCAGGTCAAATAAAAAGGTATTTCCTAGTAAAAAAATGGAGATATATTTAGAGGTATACAACATATTTGTACTAAATATTATAATTTTTTTACATTTATATTTTCCCTAGCTATACAAACCTGAGTCACTTATAAGGTGTTTATTACTCCCCGAGTCACTTATCAGGTGTTTATTACTCCCCGAGTCACTTATCAGGTGTTTATTACTCCCCGAGTCACTTACTCCCCGAGTCACTTATAAGGTGTTTATTACTCCCCGAGTCACTTATCAGGTGTTTATTACTCCCCGAGTCACTTATCAGGTGTTTATTACTCCCCGAGTCACTTATAAGGTGTTTATTACTCCCCGAGTCACTTATAAGGTGTTTATTACTCCTTGAGTCACTTATAAGGTGTTTACTCCCCGAGTCATTTTGCAACGACCAGAAAAAGTGCCTAACTGATAACCCTGTATGGTTACCAGCCGTATCTGCATGATGGATTAGTGCGCGACAGCCTCTATGAAGCTGGGGGTATTCTCAGTGTGATAAAGACTTGAAGGATGGATGGGGCGAGACATCTGTATAATGACTCAGTTGTGTATAGCTAGGGAAAACACAAACTTTAAAAGTTTGTAGTTTGTTCCTACGCAGATACAAACTTCAGTGTCATTTATTCGTCGAGTCTTTTTTCAGTGGGAAGAAGTCACCATCCTTAGATGGGTATCTACCTAGCCCTAAATTAATGATAGGCAAAAAAGTATATATGATATTCAAAACCGGCTCGTCAAGAGGCAAGCTCAATATGTCAACCTCAAATCACAAGTCAATGACCTGACAAGAGTAAACAATATCTAGAATATTTACTGTATTCCCATTAATACTTTGCCATAAAAAAAGAGAATTTGATTATTCATAATTACATAAGGGTTCCTTCAGTAGAATTACAGTACTGTACTCCCAAATGAGGGAAGGATGAAGAAGTGAAAAAAATCACCCATTTCCACTCACACCCTTTATGCGGAGAATAACTAATACTGCACTGAGAGAGACGGGTTAGTGAGTTTGGCTTAGATTATGTGGTGTTGCAACGATAGGCCCCATAAAAAACATATCCAGCAATCTATAAGTATAGTCCTTTAAATTGTGGGCTATGAAGGTAGTCTGCCTTCTCCAAACCTCTGCATTAAAGATTTGAGCCATTGAGTGGTTCTACAGGAATACTAACGTTGAAGCAAGACCACGGACGCTCTAAGAGGGAGCCATGGTGGGGGTTCCACTGAAGATTTATAGGCTCTCAGGATTAACTTCGCGCAACCAAAAAGAGATAGGTACTCTTTGAAGTGTTCTTTTTGTTGTCCTGTGCTCAAGAACAGGTTGGTGATTTTCAGTCAAAAATGAGCATTTCTCTTATAACATCTCAGGACTGCTCTTAAATGACATAGTCATAATCTATCAGGATCATCAGTTACCTCTTTAATAGCAGAGATGGTCACAAGTCAAATCTGGTATCATTACTGGCTAAGTTCTGGGTCTTAGCCACGAACTCTGGAACGTAGGAAAAGATAGCGTTTTCACCCTTTGTTGTGTGATATCAGGTAAGACAAGCCCTGCAATTCGCTCACTCTTTTAGCTGAAGTCGAAGCTAAGAGGAAGACTGTCTTTAAGTTAGATCTCAATCTCAGGACTTATTTAAAAGCTCGTAAGGTGCCATCTTAAGAGCTCCCATGAAGAAGACATATTGATTTCCTTCAGTTTAAAGACTTGGCTCAAGGCTGAGCAATAGACTTGAACCACTGTGAGAGAGAGAAACTTCTCTTTCCGTAGAAGCAAAAAACAATCTGCAAAAGGGAATAGTAGCCTGAGTGAAGCAATATTCCAACTACAACACCAACAATAGAAAGTTCCCCACTTTGCCTGATGGTGTACTCCGACTGCTAGCTGGCATAGCACAAGGGATACTGAGCCTCATTGTTTGTTGGGACTGTAAAGTTGTCCCTCATCAACACCTCTGTGGCTTTGAAAGCCTCAAAAAAGTAGAGTAATGCTAGGTAAGACGCTTTCATCTCTAAGTAGCTGATGTGGCATGTCTTGTCCTCCTGTGACCCTGCCACTGAAATTTGCCATCCATGGCAAGAGGCATTCGTAAAAAAAGAAACTCTGGATGAGGAACTTGAAGCGGGATTCTGGTTTACAAGTTCTCTGCCTTAATACTTCCACTAAAGCTACAGTAGGGTTTATTTTGGACCACTGGCTCTTTAGAGCCCACTATAGCGAGCAAAGGTGCATCCTTCCAAAGGGAACCAGTTTCTCTAGGGAGAAGATGTCTAAGGAGTCTGCCAAGAATGAGTTGGGATAAATTTCCATTCAAGAAAGGGAGTTGCCACTTGTCTGAACTGCTGTATCCTGTCTAAAGTAGTTGGAAATGCTTTGCCTTAAACTGAATCCATGCCCATGCCTAGGTATCTCAGGCGTTGATGTGGGACGATGCTGGACTTTGAGGTTCAACTGGATTCCCAACTCCCTGCAGAAGTCGAGGAGATCTCTGTGAAGCAACAGCGGAGATCTTGAATTGGCCAAGAGAAGTCAGTCATCTAGATACCTCAGCAGCTGATACTCATGACATGAACCCAAGCTGAGACTAGGGCAAAGACTAAGAGTAGAGACTTGAGGGGCTGTGGATCCCAAAGCACTGCACCTTGAAGAGGTAGATCTTGTCTCTGAAAGAGAATCAGATACTTTCTGGACCTGGGATGAATAGGGATCTGAAACTCGGCATCTTTCAGGTCTATGGTCAACAAAACGTTGATCTTTCTGATAACCTGAAGAACTGTGCCTGGGGTCTCTATCTTAAAACTCGTTTGGAGCACAAATTGGTTCAAGTGGGAGAAGTTTATAACAAGTCCCCAGCTCCCAAAGGCTTCTCTACAAAGAAGAAAATGCTGGAGAAGCCTGGGATCTGTCTGATACCCCCTCTATGGCCCCTTTGGCAATCATCCGAGTAGTATAATAGGGTTGTCAGAGTCCATGTCAGGGGAGGGTGACAGCTGTCCTAATGACTTTGCAGGCATCCCCCAACTGATGGAAAGTCAGGGGATCTGCACTCCCTAGCAGAAGCCACTATGGCCTCTGCCCTTTTCTCTGGAAAAGTGACCTCTCCAGTGAAAGTTAAGGGCCTAGGAGGCTAGTTTTACGTCTGCAGGTGGCAGGAGCCAGCGCTGCTGTACCTAGTTAAAGTGGAGAAGGCTTTTGAGGTTGCTGAGGAGTGGGCATCCTGGTGGCCGATGCTCTTTTCAAGAAATATGATTGGCTAGCCTTCTGCAGCTACTTTTGTGGGAGGAAAAAAGTGTAGGAAAAGTGTAGGGTGGTCGATAGGATTTGAGTTGCACAAATAGAGCAAGACTGTGCGACAACTGTTTAGAGCATTTGGCCAAGAGTGAATCTCAGCATTTCAGGTTACAGTTCCTCCACAGGGAAACCGTGTGATGCAACAGAAACTCTAAACCCTTAGCCCAGATCTGAAACACTTTAAATTGTTTCTTTAAATCATGGTTTTTCATATTTTCTGAAATGGCAAACCGAAACACCGTTCCTGATCAGTGGACTAGCCAGCAGGAGGCCTGCATAACTGACATGGCAGCTATCTACATGTTTTGCAACTCAGATGCCAAAAGGTGAAGGGAAAGTTAACTAGTTTGGTCCTAGGTACACCTGGAACAAGAGCTACAACATTGGGGTCAACAGGTAGGCCTAGAGGACTAGGGTGCGCCTCTGAGTCAATATAAAGTTTTCTTTGACAAGATAGCACCAAAGGAGGTAACTTGGACAATCTAATGAATCGCAAGCCATTCTCAACAGCTGAGACCTATTTGTTACACAGGTAGTGTGTCGCAACCCTGGTTTGACAGACACATCAAACCACGCCTACTTCGGGGGGCGGCGGGTCTCCAAGACCATCTAGTCGTCGTATGAGGCTCATAATCTCAAGAATATGAAGTCTCTCCAATCCCGAACCCAGAACCTTGTGAGGTGTTACATCAGCGGTGCAGGCAGTACACTAAGGAGTGGGATCTAGGGAGCCATCAATGACAGTCATAGTCTATGTAGAAGGTGTAGGCTTCTGCTTCAGAGTTACAAGGCTAGGTTCCTGTTTGGGAATAATGTTAGGAGGTTCTTACTCTTTCCAGCACATCCTTGTGCTCTCATCTGTAGTTAAGACGTTGAGACAACATAAATGAAATAGATTGGAAAGAGCCTCTATCACTCTTGGAATACAATTACCTGTACACATAAGACAGACTGAACAGCAGGGAACTCTCTGTCCAAGGTTGATACCTGTGAGCGGAAGGTTTGCATTTTGCACAGGAACAAAAACTAATTAAATAATCTTAAGCTATAATTATCTATAGATTATGACGACACTATATTCTCATAACTATTTAAGGAAATTATAAACATATGGATATTGCTTGTAGTTATAGTTTATCTTCTAGTAAACAAATACAGTAGTAATCACAAAACTTACAACAAACTCACAAACTGAAGAAACATGCTGGCCAAAATTTGTCACTGGAGTTTCATGTGATCATTTACAACTCCTTAGAGGCCTCTGGTAACAAGAAAGTGGGGCATTGATGACTGGTACAAATCAGTCATTCTTCTGTGGCCATACCCTGGGGTGAATCATTTGCCTATATCAAGGGTTTTAATTTTAACAGCAACTATACCTGAAAGACATCTTTGTCTTAAAATTCGAGAAATAACATTATTAAAATATCACGAAGGTAATAATTTGTCTGAGATGAAATTAAGACCTGCATGGAAATAAGTTTTTATGTAAACAATATGAGTGTCTCACAAATTTCTAAAATCATATTCATTTTCCTAAATGCCTGAGATCGAATTAAAACCTGCATGGAAATGAGTTTTTAAGTACCCAATATGAAAGTACAGGACAAACAAAATGGCTCGATAAAAATAAAGTTGTAGTTCTCAAAACAGGTCAAAACACATATAATAAAGAAAGTCTACCGCCCCACTAGACTATAAATCTTAACATGCCTTTTCAGGGATCAAGTAACCCGCCACATGCCACTAGTATTGTTGCAAGAACTACAAAAGATTTCTTTTGGAAATTCCTGCAATTTGTTTTCTGTAAGCAGCCTAGAGCCAGTAATTCTTTCCAAGCATGCCTCCATAGGAGGGTACCACTTACAGTATGGATTCTTTGCTACACTGCAGAGAGTAAACAGAGGTGCTTCACCTATATACATTTCAACTTTTTTCCTAATACAAAGTTCACTCTCTAAATAAAAAGATAGACATTGAGAACAGCAAGTGCAAACAAAGTTTTGTTTATTTAAACTTACAAAAGATTTATATTAAAATAAAAGACTTCTTTAATAAAACCACTTTCCAGTGACTATAATATGATCTGTTTTGGTATGAACATCTTTCAAAACTAATATAGCCTAATTTAGTATAAAAAACAAAATACATTAAGCTAATTCCATTATTTCTGAAGAAGGGGGAACTATCCTTTTAAATGAGATAGAAAATTTACTACGTTTAAAATGTAATATATTCTATAAATAAAAATATAAATTGATGGAGGGAGATTAAACTTCTTAACACATGTGATTCTTGCAAAATCTTAGAATCTTAAAAATTCTCTACTACTGCGGCAGTTCCACCGGAGACAGCGGCCCCGTTAATTGAGGTGGTTAGAGCAACCATTCCAACGGAAGAGGAAGCTTTATTGGAGGGGGACGTGTCCTCTCTAGGGTTGGACGTCGAACCCATGGACGAGCAGGTAGGTGGTGATGAGTTTTGAGCCTTCAGCTTTGCCATGATCTGCGTCACCGGTCCTAGGACCCTCAAAGGATCCTGATGTTCATATTTCTGTTAAAGGATCCTGATGTTCATATTACTTTGCATAAAACCGTGACTGCTAAAAGACGAAGTACGCTAAGTCCAGGGCTTCGTCAGCGGGTCGTGCTCAGGATCCCTCCTTCCCCGCCGACCTGATCAGGGATATGGTTAAAGAGCAGATACAACACATTCTAGGGCAAGCCAAGGAGCTATGACGGAGCTCAAAGATATGGTGGCGAATCTGATCTGTTCAGGAACTCGGATGTCTCCACCTACAGCCCCAGATACATCGAAGTAACCTCATTCGATAAAAACAACCCATAGAGATTTGCCTTACATGCTCCATATATAGATGGTACCATAACTCTGGATGACATAGGCGTCCGCCCTCTAGAGGACCTAGAATTTACCCTCCGGGACTAGAATTCCCATTCAACAGATTCGTTCGTTTGAAAGAGCATGCCTTGGTTAGGTTAGACAAGGTACTGAAGGTAATGGTAATATTTCCTAAAGAGCAGGCCCAAGCTGTCTGGGCCAGGACGTTGTCGGTCTGGGGGTACGCTAATTCCAAGCTCACCCCACACAATGGGGCCTACGCCATATTTACAACTGCTCCCATTATTATCTTGCCTATTACGGATAAATTGACAGGTCTTTCTATTCAAGCTGTCAAAGAAGGTTCTGCCATGCCTGCTCTTAAAGAAACGGACCCCACCTCGCGGAGTCCCTAGCCTCGCTTTATCCCACTGAGACCTTGTTTCGGATATTCATGAAGAACCAATCTCTGTCCTACCAATTCGACCTACACGCTTTGTGGTCTGCTCGAGTTAGTTGTAGGAAATACATTCTGTCTGAGGCCTCTATCAGACATGAACCGAACAGGCTGATAGCTTCCTCCTGCTGGGGTAAAACCCTCTATCCTCAGGAGGAGGTGAACAAGATTCTACAAGATGATGCGAGAGCAAACCAAAATTGCAGGTGAGGCGGGGCCTCACTGCCAAAAAGAAGGTCGAAGCCCAAAAGCAAGCTTTCTTCAAGAAGAAGCAGAGATTTACCCCTTACAAGACGAACCGGGGTCACTGCCATCAATCGTCAGTTACCCACTCGTCATCACAGTCTCCCTCTGCTTCGACGTCTCTGCATCCGAATTCCCCTCAACAGGTGGTCTACCTCACTGATTCCCCAGGTACACAACCCAACCCCGTTTGGATGCCCTCGCCTGCATACAACCCTAGCTCCGAACCCTCAGGTTCCTTTCGTGGACACCAGAGAGGAAGCTACAGGAGTAGAGGACAGTTCCGCCATCGAGGCGGACCTAGGACAAAGGGGGCTCGGGGAAGGAAAGGGCCTAGATTCACTCCCTCACAATGAGGTGGTCCCGGTAGTGGGGAGACTTTACCACTTTCGAGACCATTGGACCTTCGGTCCGTGGGCTCATAGCATAATCTCTAAAGGTTTGGGGTGGAAATGGCCACAAGGTTCTCCTCCTCCACCAGTGACCTTCTTCCAGAAACCCACTTCCATCCTGAAAGAGTACACCACAGAGTTACTCAAGAAGAAAGCAATCAAACGGGTTCGATCACTGAAGTTCCAAGGCCGCCTGTTCACAATTCCGAAGAAAGGCTCGTCGGCATTGAGAGAGGACCTCGATTTGTCAAAACTAAACTCTTACATTCTCTGCGACAAGCTCCGGATGTTGACTAGCTCTCAGGTACGGACCTTACTTCCCCGTGGGGCCGTCACCGCCTCTATCGACCTTGCCGACGCCTATTATCATGTGCCAATAGCTCGAAACTTCTCTCCTTATCTGGGTTTCTGCCTAGGCAGGAAAGCCTTTGCGTTCAAAGTAATGCCCTTCGGCCTCAACATTGATCCCAGGATATTCACGAAACTGGGAGAGACAGTGTTAGAACAACTCAGGAACCAAGGGATACAGATCATTGCTTATCTGGACGGTTGGCTCATTTGGGCCCGGTCGGCCATGGAAAGCAACAGAGCTACGAAGGAAGTACTTCGATTTCTCGCGAACCTGTGATTTCGGGTCAATCTCCAAAAGTCCCACCTGCAAACATTAGGCCACTTAGAATGGTTAGGCATTCAGTGGGACCTTTCGAAGCACACGTTGTCTCTCCCTTCCAAAAAGGTAAGAGAAATAGCTTCCAAGATCAAGAATTTTCTCAAACACAAACAGGTGTCATGAAGAGCCTTAGAAAGAATCCTCGGCCTTCTCCAATTCGCTTCAGTAACAGATCTCCTATTAAAAGCCAAACTCAAAGACATCAATCGAGTTTGGAGAAAGAGAGCTACAGTACCTTTAAGAGACAAGGTCTCGAAGATCCCCTCTGTCTTGAAAATGAGACTACGCCCATGGTCCGAACCGAAGAACATCTCCAAATCGGTTCCTCTACAATTCCCACCTCCACGAGTGTCATTCCATACAAACGCGTCTCTAAGTAGATGGGGAGATTACTCCGAACATCAGATGTTTCAGGGCTCTTGGTCACCCGCCATGAAACAGTCTCATATCAATGTTCTCGAAGCCATGGCAGTGTTCTTGACCCTGAAGAGACTCTCTCCTCCGAGGTCGACCCACATCAGAGTAGTGTCAGTCAGCACAGACGTAGTACACTGCGTCAACAGAGGCGGATCCAAGTCACCCAACCTGAATCAGATCCTGGTAACTATCTTCGCCTGGCCAACAGAAAAGAACTGGTTCCTGTCAGCAACTCACCTAGCGGGAGTCCAGAATGTGAGAGCGGACTCACTAGCCAGGACGAAACCACTGGAGTCAGAATGGTCTCTAGACATAATTTCATTCCGGTGGATACTCAGGCTGGTTCCGGGCCTCCAGGTAGATCTATTCGCAACTCAGATGAATCACAAACTTCCTTGTTATGTGACCCCAACCCTGGACCCTCAGGCTTATGCCATGGACACATTAACCCTGGATTGGAACCATTGGAAGAAGATTTACCTATTTCCCTCAGTGGATCTTCTAATGAAAGTTTTACACAAACTACGCTCCTTCCGGGGGGCAGTGGCTTTAGTACCACCTCACTAGCCAAAGAACAGTTGGTTTCCTCTCCTCCTCGAGTTGAAACTCCATCCCTTCCTGATCCCGTTCCCAAAACTGACTCAAGTAATCCAAACTCACTGTGTCAGATTCCTCAAGGATAGCCAAAACTCTAACTTTGTGGACTACAGGAAGTTTGCAGCTCGTAGAGACGCGAACATCGAACCGGAAAACGATCTCTTCATCGAATCAGACAAAAGGGACTCGACAATTCATCAATATGATTCGGCCATTAAAAACTAGCAGATTTCCTAAGAGTTCAGACCATACTCGTATGTCTCCGAATTTAGCCATCTCTTTCTTGAGGTTCCTATTTGACAAAGGCCTAGCAGCTAGCACTTTAACCACCATCAAGTCAGCTTTGAAGAAGATCTTCCTTGTTGGGTTTAACATTAACCTAGCTGATTCCTATTTCTCATCTATTCCAAAAGCATGTGCTAGGCTTCGACCTTCGGTTCGGCCACAAAAGGTCTCTTGGTCTCTGACGAGGTCCTCAAACTTGCGACGGACACGGACAATGAATCCTGCTCTTATATCACTCTTCTTAGGAAGAATTTGTTTCTAACGGCTCTGGCCTCAGGTGCTAGAATATCAGAACTAGCAGCTCTCTCACGAAACCCGGAAAACATAGATTTCCTCCCTTCAGCCGAAGTACTCCTTTCTCCAGACAAAGCTTTCCTAGCTAAAAATGAGGATCCGCAAAATAGGTGCTCCCCTCTGAAGATTATCCTTTTTCCCAGGATCCTTTCTCTGTGTCCAGTCACTACTCTCAGGGCCTTTTTAGCTAGAACTGCCATCCGCTCGTCTGGCCCCTTGGTTATCAGGGAACAAGGAGGTACTATTTCCATTCACGGTATCAGGCAACAAATCCTCTACTTCATTAAACATACTAATTCGGAATCATTTCCCCAGGCTCATGATATACGGTCAGTAGATACCTCCATCAATTACTCCCAGAACAGGGACTTTGATGACTTTAAAAAATATACGGGTTGGAAATCCCCTATGGTTTTCAAACGCCACTATCTAAAGAACTTACAGGCCCTTAAATACCCGACAGTGGCAGCGGGGAGTCTTATCTCTCCCCATTAATCTCTTCTTCTTCCTTCCTTCCATCTCTTTTCTTCTCCCTCCTACCCGCCACTCACACCACATCATCACTCTCCTGGGTAGTTCGTTAGCCCTATGATATTTACCATGTTCAATTCCTATGGTTTAACTGTTATTGTAGTTACTGTTCCTCTAATGTTTAGATATGCTTAGACATGTAAGGTTTGATGCCTTTTACGTTTCGACACTCGGTTGATTCCTTGTCTTCATATTTATTTAGACTTACGTTCCCTATGTCATTTGGCTAGTTGGTAATTTGAGGTTTACTTACATTATTATATTATATTATTGTCGTACATGGTGTTTGTATTCTCCTCATTATGTTATTACTTTATTGGGCTTGGAAGGCATTCTCTGGTACATTTTCACCGGCCGTCATAGGTCGACCCAGAAAAGATATTTTGACGAAGGAAAAATGACAAATTCGAAGATAATTTGTATTTTTCCTAACCATACAAACCTTAGCTATTTACATTGGGTTTACCTTTTAGCGCAGCTGAAATGACGAGCCAATAGTTTTAACGAGGGTTAATTACCCCCGCGCTAGTTAGCGGGGGGTAGGGGAACGGTAGCTTGCTACCCCCCCCCACACACACACACACCGGTCACTTGCTTCACTTCACTTAGAGGTAGGACTTGACTTGGGGGTCAGGGATGGCGGGCACATATGTGTAAATAGCTAAGGTTTGTATGGTTAGGAAAAATACAAATTATCTTCGAATTTGTCATTTGTTCCGTAACCGAAATACAAACCACGCTATTTACATTGGGTGACTTACCCCTTAGGAAGGGTGGAAAGTCCCTAGCCTTACTGACTTCAGCTTGCCCGGGGGCTCGATCCCTCAGTGAGCAGCACTAGAGAGAGGGAGCCCCTGTACCTCACAAGTTCCTAGCATCGCTAGGAACGAGTGGCCTACATAAGCAGTGTGTGGAGGAGAGTGTGACTCGTCCTATGAAGTTGACCTTGAGACCTTCAGATAGGAATTCTAGGATAAGACGTTCCCAATACCACCTCGTCAGGGTATGGGAGACACAACAGTATTAAGCTTAATACTAGGAGCACAAAGAAGCATGGGTTACCTGCAGAGGTCGAGGTCAGCTATGCGAGGACCAGGATGCTGCTTCCCCAAGAGAGGGGAGAATGAAGAAAGAAGTAAGGGTCAGACATACTCTTTCATTCACGCAGACTAAGACCGGGTAACAACGCCCTCAACCTACTGCTACTTGTCCAAAAAGGAGCCTGAGGTTAGACCAGCTGTTGTGCAGCCACCACAGGGCCGATAGAAAACGTATCGAGGCTCCTGTGGGTCACGTCTTGCAGGTAGTGGGCTGTGAAGATCGTTTGACGCTTCCAGACCCCAGCTTGAACTACCTGCGTCACAGAGAAGTTTCTCTTGAAGGCCTGGGATGTAGCAATACCCCTGACATCGTGGGCCCGAGGGCGACGTGACGGAGGAGGGTCAGGATTCAGGGCATGGTGGATAACCCTTCGAATCCAAGCTGAGATGGTGTTCCTGGTGACCCTCCTCTTAGTCCTGCCTGTGCTCACAAACAAAGCTCGCACTTGAGGAGGGACTGCAGCCGTTCTCTTCAAGTAGTGCCTCAGACACCTCACTGGACATAGTAGTAGCTGGTCTGGGTCGCTCGTTACAGAACGGAGACTCGCGATCCTGAAAGAGTCGAACCGAGGATCCTGCACTCCAGGATTCTGAGTCTTGGCAACAAACTCAGGGACGAACTTGAACGTTACCTCCCCCCATCCCCTTGAATGGGCGATGTCGTACGAGAGACCATGAAGTTCACTAACCCGCTTGGCCGAAACCAAAGCGAGTAGGAAAGCCGTCTTCCAAGACAGGTGGCGATCGGAGGCCTGGCGTAATGGCTCGAAGGGAGGTCTCTTAAGAGACCTGAGGACTCGAACCACGTTCCAAGGAGGTGGTCCCACTTCCGACTGGGGGCAGGTAAGCTCATAGCTACGTATGAGTAAAGAGAGTTCTAGCGATGAAGAAATATCCACGCCCTTCAGTCTGAAGGCCAAGCTTAAGGCTGAGCGGTAGCCTTTCACTGCCGAGACAGAAAGGCGCATTTCTTCCTGCAGATAAAGGAGGAAGTCCGCTATTGCTGGAATAGTGGCATCGAGTGGAGAGATAACCCCTTCCACGACACCAACCACAAGAGAGTCTCCACTTTGCTTGGTAGACTCCCTCAGAGGACCTTCGCAGGTGCTGAGACATTCTCTCCGCAACCTGTTGCGAAAAGCCTCTCTCCGCGAGGAGAGGCTGGATAGTCTCCAGGCGTGAAGCCGAAGCGAGGCTACGGCCCTGTGAGGGACGCCGGAGTGTGGTTGTCTGAGAAGCTCGTGTCGTGGAGGAAGCTCCCTCGGGAGCTCCGTCAGGAGCTGCAGAAGGTCCGGAAACCATTCCGCGTGATGCCATAGCGGAGCTACCAGAGTCATCGAACAGTTGACCGATAGTCTGGTCCTGTTGAGCACCCTTCTCATCAGACAGAACGGTGGGAAGGCGTACACGTCGATGTTGTCCCACCGTTGTTGGAAAGCATCTTGCCTGAGTGCCTTGGGGTCCGGGACTGGGGAGCAGTACAGGGGCAGCTTGAAGTTCAAAGCTGTCGCGAACAAGTCCACAGTCGGGGAACCCCACAAAGTCAGGACTTTGTTGGCTATCTGAGGGTCCAAAGACCACTCGGTACTCACTATCTGCGAGGCCCTGCTCAGACTGTCGGCGAGCACATTCCTCTTGCCAGGAATGAAGCAAGCTGATAAGTGTTATCGAGTGGGTTTCGGTCCACCTCAGAGTCTCTACTGCAAGATGGGATAGCTGCTGCGAAAAAGTGCCTCCCTGCTTGTTGATATAAGCCACTACCATGGTGTTGTCGCTCATCACCACCACGGAGTGACCCGCCAGGGACCGTTGGAACTGCTGAAGAGCCAGAAAGACGGCCTTCAATTCTAGCAGGTTGATGTGTAGGCACTTTTCTGATTCTGACCAAAGGCCTGAGGCCCTCTGGTTCAGAACGTGCGGCCCCCACCCTTCTTTTGACGCGTCCGAAAACAGAGTCAATTCCGGGGGGAGGACGAGAAGACTCACTCCCTTCCGCAGGTTCTCGTCGACCAGCCACCACCGCAAGTCCGTCTGTTCCAGAGACCCCATTGGGATCAGAATGTCCGGGGAATCGGATCCTTGATTCCACCGGGACTTGAGCCGCCATTGAAGGGATCTCATCCTGAGGCGGCTGTTTGGAACCAGACGAGCCAGGGAGGATAGGTGACCTAAGAGACGCAACCACGATTGGGCGGGGAGTTCTTTTCGCCTGAGGAAGGGTTCCGCCACCCTCCTCAGTCTTGCTATCCGGTTGCCTGATGGAAAGGCTTTGTGGAGATTGGTGTCTATTAGCATGCCTAGATAAACCAGTCATTGGGACGGCTGCAGAGAGGACTTCTCGAGGTTTACCACGATCCCCAGATCCTGGCAAAGATCCAGAAGCCTGTCTCGGTGCCGAAGAAGGGTCGACTCCGAGTCTGCTAGGATCAGCCAATCGTCCAGATAACGAAGGAGACGAATGCCGTTCCTGTGCGCCCAAGATGAAATCAGGGTGAACACTCTGGTGAACACCTGAGGAGCTGTGGAGAGACCGAAACACAGCACCTTGAACTGGTAGATCTTGTCGTCTTGGCAAAATCTCAGGTACTTCCTGGAAGACGGATGGATTGGGATCTGGAAGTACGCGTCCTTTAGATCCAGTGTGCACATGAAGTCTTGTGGTCTCACCGCAAGTCTGACCGTGTCTGCTGTCTCCATGCTGAATCGGGTTTGCTTGACAAACCCGTTCAGAGCTGAGAGGTCGATGACGGGTCTCCAGCCTCCAGTAGCCTTCTTTACAAGAAAAAGTCGACTGAAGAAGCCTGGGGAGCCGTCGACGACCTCCTGGAGAGCACCCTTCTCGAGCATGGTCTCGACTTCGGCCTGAAGGGCCAGCCCCTTTGCCGATCCCGTGGCATAGGAGCTCAACGACACTGGATTCGCTGTCAGGGGAGGTTGAGATGTTGTGAACGGGACGCGATAGCCTTGGCCGATCACTGAGACCGTCCAAGCATCGGCCCCGTGTTGATGCCACCTGCGGACGCAACGCTGAAGGCATCCCCCCACAGGTGGACACGCAGGGGGACTGCCACCCCTAGGGCTTGCGGCCGCGGCCGCCACCCCTAGGAGTCTTGCCTCCCCTGGAGGACTTACCGCCCCTCTTGACCTTGGCTGGAAAGGGCTGGGGCTTAGACACCACCTTCTTAACTGCCGGTGCCTGCTTTGGAGCCTTACGAGGCTGTTGCTGCTGTTGTGGCGGGGCTGGAGGATTATAGGGCCGAGTTGTAAGGGCCCTATGGAGGAGGGAGTCCGTGCTGGATTTCCTCCACCTCTCAGCCATTCGCTCCATGTCTTGAGGCTCAAACAGGTTCTCCCCCAGAAGGGAAGCATGTCGGAGCCTACACACATCCACGGCGGGGACCTTCGGATGGAATCTCTCGGACACAGCATCGCGACGCTTCAACACCGAGTTGGCCCACAGGGTGGTAACCTGGTGCGCCAAAAACTTGATGGAGCGGGTGCCCGAGAGCAAGGAGGTCTCCAGGGCCTTCCTATTGGTCTCCTTGGACAAGTCCTCCGATCGCAATAGGATGCCCAGAGATCCTAGCCAAAAGTCCAGCCACGAAGTGGCCTGCATGGCACACTTAGCGACCTTCTCGTGGCTAAGGATCTCTGCCGCCGAGAACGACACCTGCCGGGCAGAGAGCTTCTCAAGGGGAACTCCCTTCGCCAGCTCCTCCACAGAGTGATGGAGAGGAAGAGCGAGGTTGGGCTCACCCAGGATCTCGAAATACCTCCTCTGCTGAAGACGAGGAGAAGGGATGAGCTTGTTCCAGGCAGTGGAACGACTGGAGGAGGCAAGATGTGCGAGCTGAGCGTTGGCCCTAGCTCTGGCACTCTTCAGACCCCGAGACCAGGGCAGAGCCGCACTGGTCTTCGGGGCCTTCCGAACGTCAAACACTTCATCCAAGATCGTGTCTTTGCCTTCACGGGGGGCGATGACTGGATCCATAAGCCCGTTAAGTTGCCTTATCAGGCTTAGGACCTGCCAGAAGGCATGTTCGGATTCCTGCTGTTCTCCTCCCTGCGGGCTGGCAGCCAAGTCTCCTGCCCCAGGGATCTCTTCCTGGGGTGAAACGTGAACATTTGCCCGGGTAGTCGTGGGTTCCTGACGAATCCTTGAAGAGGATTTAGGGACGGTCTTGGAGTCCTTGGATTCCCTCCTGGGAGGGATACAGGATCCCAACAAAGAGGTTCGAGGGGCCCCTTCCTCACGAGATGATTCTCCTCCATGAAGCGAAGTCTCCCCCCTTGGTGCCGAGGGGAAGACTACCGCCCCACTGGACTCGCCTGAGGACGGAAAGGCCTCATCCACGGGAGAAGGAGAAAGCACTCGGGCAGGAGAAAGGGCCTTCGCGACCGACCTCTTGGGAACCAACTTCGCCCTGGGGGAAGTCACCACGAAGTCCACTCCTCTCTTTCTCTTCAGCGTAGGAGAGACAGCCGTTGGTTTGTTACCCTGGTCGGCGAGTGCTGGTTTCATAACCCTCACTAACGCCCGCGCTAGAGGACCAAACCAAGTCTGTTGCTCCAAGGACACAGAGTCCGAAATCCTCGCTAAAGGGAAAGGGATCGGGCGATCCTTTGGAGTGGACACCACAGTACCTGCCTGAAAAGAAGGTGGGGAAGAATGATGTACTAACCTCTCCTCAGTAGTATCCTTGTCCTGCACTACCAACCTGTGTTTGGGTGGAGGCGATCCTGAGCGTTGTCCAGGAATTCGCCGCGAACGATGGTCGCGCGAGGGTGAATGGTCGCGCGGGAGCGCGGGCGAGCGATCGCGCGGGCGCGCAGGTGGATGATCGCGCAGGCGAGCGGTCACACGGGCGCGCAAGCGAGTGGGCGCGAGGGTGGGCAGGTGAATGAGCGCGTGTCCGAGGCAGCGAACGCAAGCGTTGGCGCGATGGCGAGGAAACGCGCTGCTGCGTGGGTGAGGAAGACCGCTGGCGATGTGGATCAACAGGCGATCGGAGATGAGCTGGCGAGCGCTGATGCGCAGGTAGGCGATGGCTTGTTGTGGCATGGCGACGCGTTGGCGAGCGATAGCGAGCAGTATGCGCCGGTGAGCGATCGCGCGATGGCGAGCTAGTAGCTGGCGAACCATGTCCCTTCAGAACCTCCGGCTGACGAAGCGTTGGAGAACGTTGGCGCGCAGGCTGTAACACACGCGGGCGGTCCGAAGATCGCCGAGAAACAGGTGATCGCTGACGCTTAGAACGTTGGTGAATAGGCGTTACCAAAATCGCCTGTGCGCGCAGACGAGCAGGTGAACGCTGGCGAGCAGGTGAACGCTGGCTCGTAGGCGATCGTTGACGCGTGGGAGAACGCTGGCGAATAGGCGATACTAAAATTGCCTGTGCGCGCTGGCGAGCAGGTGAAAGCTGGCGAGCAGGTGATCGCTGGCGAGTAGGAGATCGCTGGCGAGCAGGAGGTCGACGCGTGAGATCCTGTGAAGGGACAGGTGGCGCGGCGCGTTCACGAGCAGGAACGGGAAGATCGCTGGCGCGTTGGTGAACATGTGCTTTTGACACACGTGCTGATCGATGTTGCGTAGCCACAGGATCAGAAGACTGATGGCGAGCAGGGAGCTCAGCAGGAACCGTAGGATGGTCAGAGACCGCAGGGCGATGATCCTCAAATGTGCGCTGACGCTCAGAAGAGAGCTGACGAGCAGGAGAGCGCTGGCGAGGAGGGCGAACATCAGGAGAGCGCCGCGAGCAGGTGAGCGCCGACGAGCAGGAGAGTCTTAACGAGCAGGAGAGCGCCGACGAGCAGGAGAGCGCTGACGAGCAGGAGAGCGCCTGTGCGCTAGCACTGCTCGTGGAAGGGAAGAATCCCTTTGCCCCGAAGGGACAGTTGCCCGTCGAGTGACGAGTTCTCCAGAAGGTGAAGATCTGGCAGGAGTTGGTGAACGGTCTGCAGAGAGGTCCAGGGAAGACGGAGTTGTAGGTTGAGGCTGACGAGGAGAGTCCCCTTCGGAGGAAGATCCAAAAAGGCGCCTCTTAACCCCCTTGTAAGGGGAAGGGAGGCCCTTGAGACGTAGCGGACGGTGAGCCTTACGGCGGAGGGGGCCTCGGGGAAGATCATCAGGACCATCGGTCCTCCGAAGGGGAGTCTCAGTCAAAGCACTTCCCTTAGAAGGAAGCTGAGCAGCAGCAGAGACCGAAGGACTCACTTCCCCCTTCGAAGGATGTACGGAAGGGGGAGGAGAGCCCTCAGCACCATCATCCGCAACTGCACCTGCGGAGGATTGCCCAGCCACGTCGGAGGCCTCTGCAATCACGACGTCGACGATAGACCGAGGGTCTACCTCTGCTACCGCCGGCGACTGCTTAACAGCGGCCCCCAACGAGACAAGGTCAATAAAGGCGACCCTGGAGGGCAAGCCCTTAAGCCCCAGGGAAGACCAAATCTGCAAAAGATCATCATTAGTTAAAGCATTATCAATAACCTCCCCTGGAGGAGGAGGGGGAACCGCCTCGCTATGGGAGGCAACACCCTCTCCCCCCACCCAAGGTCGGGAAACAGAACTAGGGCCTGCGCTACCTCTCGGCCGACTCTCCTTAGGAGCCGGACGAGGGGGAGCTTCGGAGGAGGTTTGGGCGGCGGAAGAAGAATCCCGAGACCCTTCCTCCTTCAAGGCTAACCCCGAAGGAGAACGGTCTCTCCTGGACTTCTTCTTACGCCGGCGGCCAAACCTCTCCCACTGGGAGGCAGACATCTCCCTGCAATCACGGCACATGTTCTCCTGGTCACACCGTCGGCCCCGACATTGAGGGCAAAGGGTGTGCGGGTCCGTAGCTACGTCCGACATAAAAGTCCCACAAGGACGACCGGCAACTCCAGGGCATGTACGCATTGTAAAATAATAATAATGAAGGTCAACTTCCAACCAACACACACGCTGTAGAAAGAAAAAGCAGAAAAATTAAAGGCCGTCACGAGGACGATGAACAGACACGTCTGATCACCGCCGAGCCAAAAGTGAAGTGAAGCAAGTCACCGGTGTGTGGGGGGGGAGGGGTAGCAAGCTACCCTTCCCCTACCCCCCGCTAACTAGCGCGGGGGTAATTAACCCTCGTTAAAACTATTGGCTCGTCATTTCAGCTGCGCTAAAAGGTAAACCCAATGTAAATAGCGTGGTTTGTATTTCGGTTACGGAACAAATCTATTTCTGGGGAGAGACCTGTGACGCCCGGTGAAACCCTTCCCGGTTATTTTTGCACGGACCCACCCTTTCCTTGCCAAGCCATATGTTCTTGCAGAAGGATGACCTAGAGGGCGCTCGTGTTGGGTGACGGGTCGTGGTCCAAGTGTAGTTTCTGGGGCCTTTGTTACAGCCCTTCCCTTTGATGAAGGAATTATCTAAATGGAAGACAGCCTGTGAATAGTGGTTTTCACACGCCCCTGTATACACAACACCCACGAGGTGCTCGCGCGAGGGTAGTAACCTCTGCATTCCATGCTTTTATCTTTGTCTGGTATATTTGGAAGATTTATATCAGAAAAGTGTAAAGAAGGACTCTTTTCACCGGGCGTCACAGGTCTCTCCCCAGAAATAGATTTTTCCTTCGTCAAAATCCCTTTATACAGACCTGGAAATATGACAAACTTATAACAGAGTTTGTATTTTTCCTAACATACAAACCCAAATTCTTTACTATAGGAGATATTCTAGCGCGAGCTGGAAAATACGGCAGAAAACATGTTATTTTCATTAGTAAAATAAATTTTTGAATATACTTACCCGGTGATCATATAGCTGTCAGCTCTGCTGCCCGACAGAAAAACCTAAGGACAAAATACGCCAGCGATCGCTATACAGGTGGGGGTGTACATCAACAGCGCCATCTGTCGAGCAGGTACTCAAGTACTCCATGTCAACACAGAACCAATTTTCTCCTCTGCCCACTGGGTCTCTATTGGGGAGGAAGGGAGGGTCCTTTAATTTATGATCACCGGGTAAGTATATTCAAAAATTTATTTTACTAATGAAAATAACATTTTTCAATATTAAACTTAGCCGGTGATCATATAGCTGATTCACACCCAGGGGGGTGGGTAGAGACCAGCATTATGTGTTACATTAAGAGCTAAGTATTTTGTATTTCATTTTAGCAGTTATTCAAAATAAACAAAATCAATAAGTACCTGGTAAGGAAGTCGACTTGAACAATTACTCTGCTTTTTTAAGTACGTCTTCCTTACTGAGCCTCGCGATCCTCATAGGATGCTGAGCGACTCCTAGGAGCTGAAGTATGAAGGGTTGCAACCCAT
This sequence comes from Palaemon carinicauda, assembly GCF_036898095.1. NCBI lineage: Eukaryota > Metazoa > Arthropoda > Malacostraca > Decapoda > Palaemonidae > Palaemon > Palaemon carinicauda. Next base: position 18,637,511 of record NC_090756.1, on the reverse strand, counting down.
ACTAAAGGACCTCATCAAAACCTCTAATCTAGGCGCTTCTCAAGAAATGACTTTGACCACCCGCCAAATCAAGTAGGATGCGAAAGGCTTCTTAGCCTTCCGGACAACCCAAAAACAATAATAAAACATTTCAAGAGAAAGATTAAAAAGGTTATGGAATTAGGGAATTGTAGTGGTTGAGCCCTCACCCACTACTGCACTCGTTGCTACGAATGGTCCCAGAGTGAAGCAGTTCTCGTAAAGAGACTGGACATTCTTAAGATAAAAAGACGCGAACACTGATTTGCTTTTCCAATAGGTTGCGTCGATTATACTTTGCAGAGATCTATTTTGTTTAAAGGCCACGGAAGTTGCGACAGCTCTAACTTCGTGTGTCCTTACCTTCAGCAAAGCTTGGTCTTCCTCATTCAGATGGGAATGAGCTTCTCGTAATAACAGTCTGATAAAATAGGATAAAGCATTCTTTGACATAGTCAAAGATGGATTCTTAACTGAACACCATAAAGCTTCAGACGGGCCTCGTAAAGGTTTTTAAATAGAACTCAAGAGCTCTTACAGGACATAAGACTCTTTCTAGTTCATTTCCAACCATGCGATAAGTTTGGAATATCGAACGATATTGGTCAAGGCCGAGAAGGCAGCTCGTGTTTGGCTAGAAAACCAAGTTGTAGAACATGTAGCCGTTTCGGATGAGAATCCGATGTTCTTGCTGAAGGCATGAATCTCACTGACTCTTTTAGCTGTGGCTAAGCATATCAGGAAAAGAGTCTTTAAGGTGAGATCTTTCAGGGAGGCTGATTGTTGCAGTTCGAACCTGTCTGACATAAGGAATCTTAGTACCACGTCTAAATTCCAACCAGGTGTAACCAAACGACGCTCCTTCGTGGTCTCAAAAGACTTAAGGAGGTCCTGTAGATCTTTATTGTTGGAAAGATCTAAGCCTCTGTGACGGAAGACTGATGCCAACATGCTTCTGTAACCCTTGATAGTGGGAGCTGAAAGAAATCGTTCTTTCCTCAGATATAAGAGAAAGTCAGCTATTTGAGTTACAGAGGTACTGGTCGAGGATACGGATACTGACTTGCACCAGTTTCGGAAGATTTCCCACTTCGATTGGTAGACTCTAAGGGTGGATGTTCTCCTTGCTCTAGCAATCGCTCTGGCTGCCTCCTTCGAAAAGTCTCTAGCTCTCGAGAGTCTTTCGATAGTCTGAAGGCAGTCAGACGAAGAGCGTGGAGGCCTTGGTGTACCTTCTTAATGCGTGGCTGACGTAGAAGGTCCACCCTTAGGGGAAGAGTTCTGGGAACGTCTACTAGCCATCGAAGTACCTCGGTGAGCCATTCTCTCGCGGGCCAGAGGGAAGCAACTAGCGTCAACCTTGTCCCTTCGTGAGAGGCGAACTTCTGCAGTACCTTGTTGACCATCTTGAACGGAGGGAATGCATATAGATCTAGATGTGACCAATCTAGTAGAAAGGCATCTATATGAACTGCTGCTGGGTCCGGGATTGGTGAGCAAAATATTGGGAGCCTCTTGGTCATCGAGGTTGCGAAGAGATCTATGGTTGGCTGGCCCCAGGTGGCCCAAAGTCTCTTGCATACATCCTTGTGGAGGGTCCATTCTGTTGGAATTATTTGTCCCTTCCGACTGAGACAATCTGCCATGACATTCAAGTTGCCTTGGATGAACCTCGTTACTATTGAAATGTCTAGACCTTTTGACCAGGTGAGGAGGTCCCTTGCGATCTCGTACAATGTCAGAGAGTAGGTCCCTCCTTGCTTGGAGATGTACGCCAAAGCCGTGGTGTTGTCCGAGTTCACCTCCACCACTTTGCCTTGAAGGAGAGACCTGAAGCTTTTCCAGGTCAGACGTACTGCCAGTAGCTCCTTGCAGTTGAAATGCATTGTCCTTTGACTCGAGTTCCATAATCCCGAGCATTCCCTACCGTCTAATGTCGCACCCCAGCCTACGTCCGATGCGTCCGAGAAGAGAACGTGGTTGGTAGTCTGAACAGTCAGGGGAAGACCCTCTCTAAGGTTAATATAGTCCTTTCACCAAGTCAGACAAGACTAACTTTCCGGAAACCGGGATCGAGACCGCTTCTAGCGTCTTGTCCTTTTCCAGTGAAAAGCTAGATGGTATAGAAGAGGACGGAGGTGTAGTCTTCCTAGTGACACAAATTGATCCACGGATGACAGTGTCCCTACCAGACTCATCCACAGCCTGACTGGGCAGCGTTCCTTCTTCAGCATCTTCTGGATGGATAACAGGGCTGGGGGCTGATCGTCTTGTTCAGCAACGTCCTCATCAGAGGGTTTCTCATCCGAAACTGATGAGGAAACGGCAACGGAGTGGGCAACGTCTGACTCGCTGAATCCGGTCGCACTGGTGGATGCGTGACGGAGCCGGACGCAATATCATGGCACTGCTGCACAGTCTGTGAACTGTCAACAACCATGGGTGCGCGAGGAAGTACAGCGTCAACCCGAAACTGTCTAGACTGCTGGGTTGTGTAGTCAACACCCTTGCTGAGGTTGACGCACTGCGTCACAACAAGTCACCTCTGCTGGTTGTTGAACGTCTTCCTAGTGACACACTGAACGTCAACAACCACCTCCGAGCGTCGCTTAACGTCAACGTGCGACTGGCAACCCACACTGGGTCGCATCGGTGGAGGAACCACCTCAACTGGCAGACGCGAGTAGGATACCTCAGCGCAACAGGGCACACAACCAACCGGTTGGAAGGTTGTTGGCCAGAAGGTTCTTCTCCGCATTTAAGTCCTCAATCAAGGACACAAGCTTGGACTGCATGTCTTGCAGCAAAGCCCATTAAGGGTCTACGGGAGCAGGTGTGGCAACAGACGGGGTTAGCGACTGAGGCGGAACCATTTACCATCCCTGGAAGCCTTGTTATGTGTGACATAATAGTACAGCAAAACTTCAAAGGCTCGACAAAAGTTGAGAAGTTGACCTGTAAACAACTTGGAGCGTCTCCTGGCTAGGCGCCAGGGCGAGTCTACCAGAAATGAGAAGTCTATTTGAGCAGAGGCATGAACTTCCCAGCCGCGAACTTCTCTCGTGTCCTATCAGACTCTCGCTCTATAAGCCAGTTTAAAAGAAGGGAAATCAAAGGCTGTATCCCTAAAACTCCTCCTGGTGCAAAAACCAGTCGCCTAGCCAACGTAACGCTCTCTAGGAGAGCGAGAGAGCACTAGCTTAACAACAACGGCTTCGAAGTAGCTAGGCCTAGTGAGAGTTCTGACGTTAAGGCGAACGAGGAGCAGCAGTTACAAGATCCGGACGAAGATCCTTAAAAAATCATCATGATTTAATTAAAGTCCATAGGAGACTAAGCAGCTTAAGGCTCCTCTCCAAATGACAGAGTCCTCAAAGGAATATCAGTAGGAGGGAGAACAGCACTTTCTCATCTACAGGAACCTTGTCCGATAAAAGCTAGGTTATCTCAGTGAGTCTCTCACTGGTGCATTAGTAGCAGACCAGAAGGCAACGTCATGTAACAGCTTGACAGTCTGTGAACTGTCAACAACTGAATTGTCAACCACAACAGGTGCGTGAGGACATACAGCACTGGTGCATTAGTAGCAGACCAGAAGGCAACGTCATGTAACTGCTAGATAGACTGTGAACTGTCGACAACTGAACTGTCAACCACAACAGGAGCGTGAGGACATACAGTGTTCACTTGAGACTGCTTTGACTGTCTATACTGAGCAGTCAAAACAACTCTAGAATGCGGAGGTTGACGTACAGCGTCAAAACAAAGCAACTTAACTCCACCCTCCTGTTGTTGTGGTAACTCGCAACGTCAACGGAGGGTAGCGTGCGTCTGTGAACGTCAACGTGCGGCTGGCAGGGTACACTGCGCATGGGTGGTGGAACTCTCACAGGCGGAGTGCGGGAGCAGGTAGCGTCAGCGTCTACTGTACGCACAACCTTGGTTGGTTGTAGGCTAACGGGTGCAGCGTCAACCTTCTCCGCACGATACTCCTGCATAAAAGATGCTAACTGTGTCTGCATAGACTGTAGCAAAGACCACTAGGGTCTACAGTAGCAGGTGCGGCAACAGACGGTGTTACTGCCTGTTGCGGTACCGCTTTGCCTCTCTTAGGAGGTGAGCAGTCGTCGGAAGACTGCAGCGAGTCCGAACTGACCCAGTGGCTACAACTGGGCCGTTGGACTTGCGCGGAAGGGACCGACTTGCACTTAATAAGCTGCGAGACCTTGGTCCATGGTTTCTAACGAGAAACCTCTTCCGCAGACGAGAAGTAAATGGGCTCTCTCGTCTTTGTGTGGGTGGGGCGATCTTGGGTAGATACGCCCGAAACCACGGAGGGAAACGTCTGTTCGTTGATCAAGGCCTGACGAACCCATAAGTCGTTCGACATTACTTCTCCCCTGGGCTTGGGAGCTTGCAAGAGGTCCCGGACTAGGTGAACGACAGGCACGAACAGACGAACCCTCGGACGCAACACTGTAACACTTTGCGCATATCACTATCACTTCGATTTTCTGTTTTGCACTTATTTCACTGAAATCGAAACTTTTACTGATTTCTACCTGAAACACGCAATTCTATCCTTCATTAAAAGGTAGTAATTGCGAAAACAGTCGTATAATGCAGCTCATTAATACTAGCAAAAACAGAAAACATATAAAGATAAAGAATTCAGTGGCTGGGAAAGAGACTAAACACTAGTTCAATTAAGCTACGTTTACAATCTCTCACCGCACATAGCCTGGGGACAAGAATAAAACCCTAGAAACGTTTTACCTTCTTCCCCGTACAGCGACTAGGGAGGAGAGTAACACGAGAACAACGTTACCCGCTTGAACGGAACGTTTTTATTCTCCTCTCTCTCCCTCCGTCTCTATCTCTCTCTCTCTTTCTCTTTTGATTTCCCACCTGAGAGAAGAGCCCAATTATATATCGTCAAAAAAAAACATGTTATTTGGCTAAAGGAAAAAACTGAAAGATTTTCCAAATAAGAAGTTCCTTTAATTTAGAATTTAAACCATTTAAGTTAAGAAAGAATGAACGAAACGTCAGAATCGATTTACTCTTACTGCAAAGTGAAACCGTGAAACACTCTCTCTCTATCGTAACGATAGAGCGCATGTTGAACGTCCTGAACGTCAACAACTGCGTAGTCTAAAAAAAAACTAAACGTTAGTTCATCTTTGAAAACAGTACGAAGACTATCAAAGAAATTCTTTCATAAAACATTAAATTTAAAAAGTTTTAAATTCTTTAAAGGCTAAATACGATATAACGGGCTCAACGTTGATTAACTTCGGTTCCAAGTAGGACCGCCTACTATCAGGAAAGGTCGCATATAAACAAAACATAAAAATTTATTTTTATATGTTTATAATAAATGGAAAGTTAATCGAAGAGGCCTAATAAAGGCGGAGAGATATAAAATATATAGATCTATAACTTGTTAAGCAAAATTACTAAAAACCTAAACACACTTCCGTCTAGGGGAAGGGTCGGCCATTAAAAAGTGAAAGAGAGTCCATACTCTCTTTGACACCATAATAAAATCTATCCAAAACGAGTTCAAGATTTTGAGATGAAGATAAAACCCCTGCATAGCGAAAGCTCAAAACTAAAAAAGTGTACTTCACCAAATAGTTGTGAAAACAAATCCAGTTAGTAACAGCGTATTTAGTAGGTCTTGCCAGTGGCACGACAGAGAGAAAATTGGTTCTGTGTTGACATGAGTACCTGCTCGACAGATGGCGCTGTTGATGTACACCCCCACCTGTATAGCGATCGCTGGCGTATTTTGTCCTTAGGTTTTTCTGTCGGGCAGCAGAGCTGACAGCTATATGATCACCGGCTAAGTTTAATATTGAAAATTTAAGGTCGTTAACGACCGGGCCGGTAGTTATCCACCTGCCGGTCGGTAGCTACTGAATACCTTCAATCGGATTCTAGCTAGGACTATTTTAGGGGGCGGTGACAGAGGGAAGATTTGAGTAAAGAATTTGGGTTTGTATGTTAGTAAAAATACAAACTCTGTTTTAAGTTTGTCATTTGTTCCTACACTAAATACAAACCCTCATTCTTTACTATAGGAGACTTAGTCTTGAGGTCAGGGTGGACGAGGAGTTCCCTATTCCTAGGGAAGATAGTCCTCCGACTAGACACTTTTGATGAAAAAATCTCCCATTAACTTTTCTTTGTAGATCCCATAATCTTAGCACGACTGAAAGCTTGTAATTACGTGGAAACAAATGTTTCAGGATGAAGAGGGTCGGGAACATACGACTTGGACCCTATCATACTTAGGATTCCCCTGACCTTGAAAAGGGGAACCCTCATGACTACGAGTATAACTTATACCCTGTGAGAGGAGTCAGATGAGTTTCATACCTTATTTCCATTGGCGAGTCCAGCCGAAACTGGTTACAGACTAGGATACCCAGATGGGAGGAAGAAGGAAGGTGCAGAAGACAGATGGATGTCCTTCTAAAACCTAGTGTAATACAGAATCCTCAACCAATGGCTACTGTCCCCTGAAAGGGCGTAAGGTAACTACAGCACCTGTTGACCTGCCACAATAGGCCCTATAGAAAAGGTGTTTAGAGACCTATGTGTCACATCGGATAAATAGTGAGAGGTGAATGTAGATTGGCGTTTCCAGACTCCAGTTCTTAAGACTTGGGAGACTGAAAAATTCTTCTTAAATGCCAGTGAGGCAGCCACTCCCCTAACTTGATGGGCTTTGGGTTGAGCTGCCTCTGGGTCTCCGTGAATGGCTCTCGTAATAATTTTCTTGAGCCAGAAAGAGATGGTGTTGTGAGAGATTCTCTTCTTTACCTTGTTGGTACTGAGGAAGAGATGACTGAGGCGTGGTCTGAAAGGTCTGGTGCGCTTCAGGTATTTCCTTAGCGCCCTGACTGGACACAGTAGCAATTGGTCAGTATCCTGTGTTACCTTATTGAGGCTGGAAAATTGAAATTCTCTAAACCTCTCATCGGCCGATGAAGGATTCTGAGTTTTGGCCACAAAGCCTGGCACAGAGTTGAGCGAGACTTCCCCCCATCCTCTAGAATGGGTGACTTCGTAGGATAGACCATGAAGTTCACCAAGCCTTTTAGCCGAGGCCAGAGCTACTACCAAAACGGTCTTAAGGATTAGGAAGTAGTCAGAGGTCCTATTTAAGGGCTCATAGGGTGGTCCCTTCAAGGAACGTAAGACCAGGGACACGTCCCAAGGGGGTGGTCTAATCTCAACTGGGGGGGGGCAAGATCTCTCAAAATCTCGAATCAACAAGGTGATATCTTCCGAGGTGGAAAGGTCAACCCCTCTCAGTCTACAGATGAGGCTTAAGGCTGAACGATAGCCTTTAATTGCCGAGACTGAGAGGAGTTTCTCCTTCCTGAGGTACACCAGGAAGTCTGCCACTAATGGAAGAGAGAGATCGAGTGGAGACACGCCTCGCCCTCTACACCAAGCTGCAAACACTCTCCATCTTGCTTGGTAGAGGTTTGTGGAAGATTGGCGCAGGTGCCTGGACATGTGCTCAGCCACCTTCTCTGAAAAGCCTCTAATTTTGAGGAGAGACTGACAGCCTCCAAACGTGAAGCTTCAGGGAATGGATTCTCCCGTGGGGGATACCAGTGTGTGGCTGCATCAACAGAAGGGGTTCTGGAGGCAGAAACCTTGGAACTTGAACCAGCAGGGGAAGAAGGTCTGCGTACCACGCTCTGCTTGGCCATGCCGTAGCTATTAGAGTTAGCTTGCAGTTCCAGGAGGTCCTGAGTTTGTTGATCTGAGCAGGCAAAAGGGTGGAAAGGCATATGCGTCCAGGTTGTCCCAAGAATGTTAAAGGGCGTCCTGGATCGCTGCCTGATGGTCTGGAACTGGGAACCCGTAGCGGGGAAGTTTCGCATTCAGAGAAGTGGCAAACAGGTCTATTGTGGGGAACCCCACAAAGCTATTACTGTCTTTGCTACTCGAAGATCCAAAGACCATTCGCCATAACACTTGGTGATGCCTGCTCAGTTGATCCGGCCCGGAATAAACCTGGCCGTGAGAGAAATGTTGTGACCTTCCGCCCACTGGCAAATCTGGACCGCTAGCAGACAGAGGTCTCTTGCCAGAGTACCCCCTTGTTTGCTGCTATACGAGACGGCTGTGGAGTTGTCGCTCATCAGCACCACCTCTCGTCCTTACAGATCTTTTACAAAGAATTTTAGGCCTTTCTAGGCTGCTAATAATTCCAGGTGATTTATGTGGAGAGTTTGCTCTAACGGAGACCAAACTCCTGATGCTAATTTCGGGCCTAGGTGGGAACCCCAGCCCCTTAGCGATGCATCCGAAAAGAGTTTTAACTTCAGACTGGGGTTTAGGAGAGGCATGCCCTTCTGGGTATTCTCTCTGGTTGACCACCAATGAAGATCTTGTAACACCAGAGCTGGAACCTTCACTGACATGAATGGGGAATCGATCTTTTGAGACCAAAAGTGAACCCTCGTTTATCGCGGTAGATAGGTTCCAAACCCAGCCGCGATAGCAGAAAATCCGCGAAGTAGGGACACCATATTTACGTATTTAATTAACATGTATATTCAGACTTTTAAAACCTTCCCTTTACGTAGTACTGTTAACAAACTACCCTTTAATGTACAGAACACTTAATGCATGTACTACAGTACCCTAAACTAAAACAGGCACAAATATTAAACACGCCAAAAAGCACGATAAAGAATGACAACCAATGTTTTGTTTACGTTTATCTCTGATCATAATGAAGAAACAAACGCATTTACACATATGTGTATAGGTTAGTTTTTGCATTGACAGCAATCTTACCAAGTATTATATGTTGATTTTGTTATTACCAATGTTTTACTTAATTTTTCTTAGGATTTCCAAATAAATGAAATGAATGCCATTTATGTAATGTTTTTCTTTATGACGCCGCCTGAAACGGAAACCTTCCATTCGTTCACTGTACGCTCCATCTTCGATCGTAATAAACAAACGAAGGCAATAAACGCTCATGATGAAAGTGATAAATAATGATATTAAAAGCTTTTAGTAAATATGTTATTACAAATATTATTTACCGTATCTATATAAAATCCTATATACGTAGCAAAGCAGGAAAACAATTTTTTTTTCTTTTTTTTTTTTTGGCGTTTAATCAACAATAACAAACTGCCGCTAATGACCGAATGATAATTTACGACAGTTCTAAACTGTTACTAAAGATGATTCTCCATTCCATATCCAAAATACTTTTCCTAACTTCAGTTATAAGTCAACTTGTACCCCCCTCAATTATGAAACCATCAAAAAAAAAAAAGTATGAGAAGAAGCAAGTACTACGCCGATTTTTAAAGTTGTCGAACAATTAACGTTCGATGTGACAGTGCGAGATTGGAGAAAGCAAGGAAAATTAAATCATGACTGATTTTCAATATAAATGAAACTTTGTGAAGCAACAAAGATTTCATTTGAGAGAGAGAGAGAGAGAGAGAGAGAGAGAGAGAGAGAGAGAGAGAGAGAGAGAGAGAGAGAGAGAGTTTTAAATGTAATAAACAAAAAAATATAGGAGGTTATAACACATTGGTGCTTATGTAATATCAACTGTATAGATGGTTTGAATAAGTTAAGAAATGGTATAAAAAATACTTCGTACGCGCATATTCTTGAGAACGGCAGCTAGACGTCAGCTGATCTGATCACAGTCAAAAGTAAAACAAAAAGAAGTCAACAATACTCAATTTTTAAAACACACCCGAAATTTAAAAACAAAAGTACACGCTTTCTTAATAAGAAATTAACTATTTAAAGAGCAGCAATTTTCTAGAATAAAATTATGTTTCCCCAAAAAATAGTGGTTTGCTGATGAAATCGGATGCCGTATTTAATGAAAAAAGTCCGCGAAGTTGTGAATCCGCGATGGTCGAACCGCGAAGTAGCGAGGGCTCACTGTGGGTCTTCAGATGCCACTGGAGATTTCTCATTCTCAATCTTCCGCCTGGAACTAGTTTTTCCAGGGAGGAAAGATGGCCCAGAAGACTTTGCCAC
>NC_090756.1:18594940-18614940 GCF_036898095.1 Palaemon carinicauda | reverse complement strand
TTGCATTGTGATAAGAGCACAAACTTGAGATACAAGCATCCTTACAGATGCTGATGCCGAGCGCGTGGGAGCTGTTCTCGATGCCCGCATCACTATTCCTTTCGCGTGATCTGCGACTACTGAACACATCTCCGAGCATCACCCGTATTGTTTGCATTACGTGTTTTTAACGTTAATTTGTAGACAATTAACTTCATTAGTAATGGCTCCAAAGGAAGCGAATGGAAACATTAACGGTCCTAAGAAAAAGCACATGACGACGATAGAGGCATAGCATGAAATTATCAAAAAATGTGAGTGATGTACGCATGACTGAGCTGGGCTGCCAATACGAGAGGAGTAGTACAGCGACAATATGTACCATCCTCAAACAGAAGGATGCTATCAAGAGCACGAAGCCTTCCAAAGGCCTAACCATCCTGTCAAAGCTACGGACTAATGTAAATAAAGAGATGGAAAGGCTTCTGTTGCTGTGGATGAAAGAAAACCATTTAGCAGGAAATAGCATGACTGAGATGATCACCTGTGAGAATCCATCTCGACCAACAAAGACTTGAAACAAAGGGAAGCAGCAGAGAGTGGGGAGATATCAACACCAGTGGAGACCAGTCATGGCTGGTTCGATAATTTTAAGAAGCAAACTGGGATCTACTCTGTTGTGAGGCATGGGGAAGGTGCAAATTCCGACATGAAAGCCACAAAGGAGTACGAGAAACCATTTGCCTAACATGGCCAACAAGTCTTGAACTGTGATAAACCTGGCCTTTTCTGGAAGACGATGCTCAGGAGGACATTCATCACGGAAGAGAAGAAACTCCCGGGCCATAAATGCATGAAGGATAGAATGACTCCAGCCTTGTGTGCTAATATCAGAGTTGACTGCAAGATCAAGCCACTGCTGGTATTCCAGTCCAAAAACCCATGTACTTTCATGAACCACAAGATCTTGAAAGAATAACTTTGTCATGTGGCTAATAAATTCAAAGGCTTGAGTTATGAGGTATTTTTTCACAGAATGGACGAATCAGTGCTTTGGTTCGGCAGTCAAGAAGTATTTGTTGGAGAAAAACCTGCCGTTAAAATATCTTATCCTAAACAATGCCCCTGGTTACCCTCCTGGTCTTGAAGATGACATTCTGGATGAACTCAAGTTTGTAAAGATCCTCTATCTCTCGCCCAACACCACACCACTCCTTTAGCCCATGGACCAACAGGTCATTTCAAACTTAAAGAAACTGTACACAAACCATTTGTTTAAGAAATGCTTTGATGTCGCACACCAATCTCACCCTTTATGAATTTTGTAAGGACCATTTCAATATTGTTCATAGTTTGAAAATTATTGATGAAGCATGGCAGGGTGTAACACGAAGAACCTTAAATTCAGCGTGGAAAAAAATTGTGGTCAGATTCCGTATCTGAAAGGGACTTCAAAGGGTTCGATACGCTCAGTCTGATCCCGAACCCATTATGATGGAAGAGAGATTGTGTCTCTTGGAAAGTTCATGGGACTGGAGGTAGCTGAGGCAGACGTTAACGACCTTGTCGAGGAGCCTCAAGAAGAGTGCACGAAGGAGGGATTGATCAAGCTCCAGACGATGCAAAATACAGAGGTGTTGCAAGAGCTCAATAGCAAGGAGGAGATGGAACCGGAGGAACTCATTTCTTCGAAGGAGATTAATGAAGTGTTGGCTAAGTGGCAGGATGTGCCTGATTTTGTGGAAGACACACACCCGGATAAATTGTCTTTTGGTCGTGCTTTAGCTCTTTTTAACGACACTTGCCTAACTAATTTCCGTAATATTTTGAAAGGGAGACAAACAAACCATCTTGGATAAGTTAGTTTTAAAAAGGACTGCAACAAGTGAAAGTGAAAGCAAGGCAAAAAGAACCAAGTAAAAACAAGACACGTAACATTAAAATCAATTTCAGATTTTAAGTATGCCAATTTCATCTAAGTTAATTTAAAGTTTGTGTGTTATGATACGTATTGTAAGGAACAGTGTAAATATCCTCCTCCTCCTCCTCCTCCTCCTCCTCCTCCTCCTCCTCCTCCTCCTCCTCCTCCTCCTCCTCCTCCTCCTCCTCCTCCTCCTCCTCCTCCTCCACCACACAAACACACACAGTCTGTCTCGAAGCTAAGAACTCCATAATAAAGCCACATTTTATTGTCGATCACTGTCCAACAATCATTTATGCCTTTCTGTGAGTGTAGGTTAGTATTGAAACAATTAAAAGCATGTTTTTCCATTGTTATATCATTAATTTGGATAATCTTAACAGTGTGAGAATGGATTTATACGAGTAAAATTGATTTGAGATACGATACGAGTGCATTGACATACGAGCTCGGTCCTGGAATGCATTATGCTCTTATGTCAAGGTATTACTGTCTTTACTGAATTCACAGCCGTTCTAGCTTGGCTAAAGACATTCCCCTTTTTGATGTATGAAAGATTTGTTTACGAATATGAAAAACATCATTAAATGATTACAGTACAAGTAATTTGGACCTGGCACTTCTACCTGTATTATAAATTCTAGAGCTAAGGTTTACATCTCTGGAGCTAAAACAAATTCAACTTTCCCCAAAAAATGCTGCTGAACATTAATTTCTTTACATTAGGATTTTGTCCAACACTTTGAGCCACATATTACTGTAGCAAGAAATTTTATTCTAGCACCTTTTGAAGACTTCTATAAAGGGTTAATATATGATAGTTTAATCGTTAGCAAAAATAAAATTCACTATAAGAAATGGACGAGTGCTGGCTAGCTTGTTGTTTTTCTCTATATGTTTAATGGGGGCTGGGGCATAACAACTTGAGTATCGGTCGATTTAAATGTGAAGTATGTTTTTTACTCTAAGTCCATTGTTTATATTTGAGAGACTGAAGGGGACTTACTGCGCATGCGTTTTTTCCATGGATTGCGGAGCTTTCTGTGCATTTACAATGACGTATCTGTCAGGTGGTTTTTTTAAACCAATTAAGAGCTTACAAGTAGTTCTTCACCAAGTTCCTGATGTTCTTTTACAACACCTACCCCCACCCCCTTTTCTCTTCAGTTTCATCATGGCTTCCATATGTCAAGATTGTTCTCGGAGGGAGTGGGAGATACATTCCCTCTTTTTCAGAGAAAATAAACGAGCATATGAGTTGCTACAGAACCATGGAGTCATCCCTTCAGATGTTCGATGCCCTTCCTGCCACCAGCCATGCGCCTTTAGATCTCAAGTTGATCAGTGGGCTTGTAATCGATCAGTCAAGGTTGCTAAGAAGGGAAAGCGTCGTGCATGCAGTTTTTCCGTAACAGCATTTAAGGGCACTTTCTTGGAAAAGGCTCACGTTCAAGCATGGGAAATACTGCTGTTCGTGAATCATTTCCTTGATAGGGCCTTTTCAAACGGCAGTGTCACCTATAGCCTTGGCTGGAAATTACAAACTTTGGTTAACTGGAGTCTTATTGTTCGGAAGTCAGGGAAAATCACTGCCAGAACTTGTCGGCTATTGGTGGGCCTGGCATTGTCGTCGAAGTGGATGAATCCAAGTTTGGGGGGTTGAAATATAACAGAGGTAGGCCTTTGTCTGGTGTATGGGTGTTTGGTGGCATGGAGCGGGAGAGCAAAAAAATGTTTGTGGTTCCTTTGGTGGACCAACCAAGAAATGCCGAGACCCTTGTGCCCTTGATACAACGTTATATCAAAGCGGGGAGTGTAATCCACGGTGATTCATGGAAAGGATACAAAGATCTCGTCACTGCAGGGTATGTGCACCTCACTGTGAATCATTCAGAAAATTTTGTGAATCCCAAGACAGGTGCACATACTCAAAACATCGAAAGGCTGTGGCGGGATATCAAGAGTTAAGTTCCCCGTGTCGGAATTCGAAAAGAATATTTTATTCAATATTTACCTTATGTCTTCATCCGCCAGGTAAAAATTATTATACGTATTTCAATGTTCAGTTTTGTTTTTCAATAATTAGCAAACTAAAGTGTGCTTATTTTTCCAGAACAACAGGTCCGAGCACCTACATAATTTCCTGCTTCAAGCCGCCAAACTGTACCACCTACGTCTACGACAGGGTCAGTGACAGTTCTTCCTTTGTCAACGGAAGACCCTCAGCCTTCGACCTCCCAAACTTAAGGTAAGGATATATTTGTGAATTGTGATTTTGTTTTAGTCTGTGACCTGGGAAGGGGGTACGGGGGCTTGCCCCCGGCTGGGAGTTGTGACCTGGGAAGCTTTGCGACCTGGGAAGGTTTGCGACCTGGGAAGGGGGTCCGGGGGCTTGCCCCCGGCTATGGGCTGTGACCTGGGAAGGTTTGTGACCTGGGAAGGTTTGTGACCTGGGAAGGTTTGTGACTTGGGAAGGGGGTCCACCCCGGCTAGGGGCTGTGACCTGGGAAGGTTTGTGACCTGGGAAGGGGGTCCGGGGGCTTGCCCCCGGCTAGGGGTTGTGACCGGGGAACTACTACTTGTTAGGTTCTGTACCCTTTTACAAATCTCAAATGTGTTAAATAATCATGTTTGGCCTATGTTCAGCCGCTTTCATGATCCATATATTTTTCCAACTGGTTTTGTTCTTATTTTGCATTTCTGACCATCATTATTGCTGTAAATCACCCGTTTATGACATTTCTCCACCTTAAAAACCACGGTTTCCCACTGAGGTGCCCCATAATTGTCTTAATAAAAGGGGGTCCAAAAACTCATGACCGGGTGGTTTGCTCCAATAATCAAGGTCAGAAATGCATAGAACACAAGATAGCGAGTAGGAAAAATATATGGTTCATGTATTTGGCTAGAAATTAAAGTATCATATATTTACCCTAAAAAGTTTGTCAATTATGTTCATACTCCAAAACTTTTAAATACAAATGGATACAAGCTCTTAAAATTATGGAAATCTGTGATTGCTCACTAAAAATGGATAACACCTGTCTCGATTGTACATATCCTTCTTTAGATGTATTTTAACAAAAATTAAAAATCTGGAAATAATTTGTAATTTTCCGAACCATACAAACCTGAGGCTCTTTACTATGGATATATATTTCAGCGACAGCTGAAAATAGCTGTAAAACTTTTAGCGAGGTGCTACTACCCTTCGCTAGTTAGCAGGAAGTAGCGAGGGTTAGACCAACCACACTGCTCACAGACGCAGTAACCAACACAAACCACTTTGCAATAGCAGGAACGACGGGTGGGCCAGTATGTTTAAAGAAATGTTCGTATGGTTACGAAAATTACAAATTATTTCCAAATTTGTTATTTGTTCCGACACATAATACAAACCTTACAGCTCTACAATGAATACTCAAGTTTAGAAGGGTGAGGTCCAAGACCAAGTGACTGGTCACCAATACATGGTGTCACTTTTTTGCTTCGCATGAGCTGTGGAAAAGTAAACCCTATCACCTCGCTAACTTCCAGTAAGTGATGACGGCCTGAGCAATTGTGCAAAGGTGTGAAAACTAAGCAGTGTGACACTTTACTTTGAGTTATACTTTTCTTACCTGGATGTTACCCGACTTTCAACTCGCTGGAAGATCAGGGACATAATAATATAAAATGATATTTTCATAATAAAATAAATTTTTGAACATACTTACCCGCTGGTTGTATAAAAATGGCTTTAGTCCCTGACGTCCTGCAGAAATTAAAAAACTCGCGGCAATCGCAGATAGAGTTGCCAGGTGTACACTAGCACCCTCACGGGAGATAGACGGAACTATTCCATCCATCACCAGATCTTCCATGCCCATAGGTCTCTAGAGGGGAGGAGAGTGGGATTATAAGGTATATAACCAGCGGGTAAGTATGTTCAAAAATTTATTTCATTATGAAAATATAATTTTTAAACATTAAACTTATCCGCTGTTTATATAAAAATGGCTGACTGACACCCTTGGTGGAGGGTCAGAGACAACAACATTGTTGGAAATTCACTTAAGAGTTAAATAAAACAAGCTTAAGGGTTCGTACCTGTTAAGGAAGCTGACTTCAATGATTCTCTGCCTCATTCTGTCTGCTATCCTTATGAGATCCAGCAGTCCACCCAGGGGGCTGAAGATCTCTGGGAGCTGTCTAACGGGTAATAACCTCCATGCTGACAGGACCTCAACTAATACCATTGTTCCGGGCACTCTCAAGGAACAAAATGACTACCTGACTAAATCAAAGATCGTGGAAGACTGTCGACCACTCTCCACATACAACCATAAAAATATATACAAGTTCCAAGAGGAGAAAAAGAGTACTAGGGGTTAGGGGAGCGTAGTGGTAGATCCTTCACCTAATACTGCATTCGCTGCTACGAATGGTCCCAAAGTGTAGCAGTCTTCATAAAGAGTCAGGACACATTTCAAATAATGTGACGCAAATACTGATTTACTCCTCCAAAAGGTTGTATCCATTATGCTTTGCAGAGAACGATTTTGTTTAAAACCTACAGAAGTTGCCACAGCTCTAACTTCATGAGTCTTTACTTTAAGCAGCTTAAGGTCTACCTCACCACAGTGTGTGTGAGTCTCTCTAATTAAAAGTCTTATGAAAAAGGATAAGGTGTTTTTAGACATAGGTAACGCAGGCTTCTTGACTGCGCACCAAAGAGCTTCTGAATTGCCTCTTAGATCTTTAGTTCTGTCCAGATAGAACTTCCGTACTCTAACAGGACACAGAACTTTCTCCAACTCTTCACCCACAATATCAGAGAGATTAGCAATCACGAAAGATTTAGGCCTTGGATGAGGACATTCGTTTTTGGCCAGAAAATCAAGCTGCAAGGAGCATATGGATTTCCCGTTTCTGAAACCAATGTTCTTACTAAAAGCGTGAACTTCACCGACTCTCTTAGCTGTTGCCAGACTTACTAAGAAAAGTGTCTTCAAAGTTAGGTCTTTAAAAGAAGCAGAGTGTAAAGGCTCAAATCTGTCACTCATGAGGAATTTTAAAACAACATTTAAATTCCAGGCAGGTGATTCCTGCTGACACTCCTTAGAAGTTTCAAAAGATCTGAGAAGATCTTGAAGGTCTTTGTTATTTGAGAGATCTAAATTCCTGAGCCTGAAGACAGTTGCCAGCATACTCCTGTAACCCTTGATGGTTGAAGAGGAAAAGTTGTGCTTTCCTCTAAGCTCTAAAAAGAAATCGGCAATTTGCGTTACAGAGGTACGGGATGAAGAAACTGAGTTAACTTTACACCATTCTCTCAAAACCTCCCACTTGGACTGGTACACCTTGATGGTAGAAGTCCTCCTTGCTCTAGCAATAGCCTTGGCTGCCTCCTTCGAAAATCCTCTAGATCTTGCGAGTTTTTCGATAGTCTGAAGGCAGTCAGACGTAGAGCTTGGAGGTTTAGATGGTTTCTTGCCAAGTGGGGTTGTTTGAGAAGATCTATTCTCAATAGTAGGCTTCTTGGAACGTCCACCATCCATTCCAGTAGCTCTGTGAACCAACCTCTTGACGGCCTGAAGGGAGCCACTAGAGTCAACCTGGTTCCCTCATGAGACACGAACTTCTGTAACACCTTGTACAGCACTTTGAATGGTGGGAACACGTACACATCCAGGTGCGACCAATCCATCAGGAACGCGTCTGAGTCGCTTCGAGGTCCGGAACGGGTGAGCAATATGTCTCCAGCCTTTTTGTTTTTGAGGTCGCAAAAAGGTCTATGAGTGGGCGACCCCAAATCTGCCACAGTTTCTTGCATACGTCCAGATGCAACGTCCACTGCGTGGGAAGAACTTGATTCCTCCTGCTGAGGCAGTCTGCCATCACGTTCTTCTCTCCCTGTATGAATCTTGTCAACAAGGATATCTTTCTTTTGCCCACACGAGAAGATTCCTTGCTATTTAGTAAAGCGACCTCGAGTGAGTCCCGCCTTGTTTCGCTATGTAAGCCAATGCTGTGGTGTTGTCAGCCTTGACTTGTACTACTTTGTTTAAAACTAACTTCTCGAAACCTTTGAGGGCCAACAGGACTGCCAACAGCTCCTTTTGATTGATGTGGAGGCTTCCTTGTTCCCCTGTCCACAGACCTGAGATCTCTGACTTTCCCAGTGTTGCTCCCCACCCAGAGTCCGAGGCGTCGGTAAACAACACAAGGTCTGGGTTCTTTTGCTCCGAGAGACCTTCCTGAAATCTGTTTAGGTTGTTCCACCACTGAAGGCACTTTTTTATGGGTTCTGTAAGGGAAATGCTTTCCTTGTCGACGCTGTCCTCTTTTTTCCAATGGTAATTGAAATGGAACTGAAGGGGACGTAGGTTTAGTCTCCCCAGAAACACAAACTGTTCCAGTGAAGAAAGGGTTCCCAGGAGACTCATACACTCTCTCACTGAACAGACTTCTTTCTTTAGATAAGCACAAAGCTTTAGGAGAGCTAGTTGTATCCTTGCAGGTGACAGAAAAGCCTGAAAAGTCAGACTGTGAATCTCCATCCCTAAATAGAGAATCTTCTGGGATGGAATCAATTGGGATTTCTCTGAGCTCACCAGAAGTCCTAGCTCTTCTGACAGACTCAATGTCAGACGTAGATCCTCCAGACAGCGGTTGAAAAATGACAAATTCCTAGGTAATTTGTATTTTTCCTAACTATACAAACCTTAGCTATTTAATATGGGTAATTACTTTCGGCGTAGCTGAAATGACAAGCCATTAGAATTTTAACGAGGGTTTACTACCCAACCGTTAGTTAGCAGGGGGTAGGGAGGGTAGCTTGCTACACCCCCCCCCCCTCACACACACCTGTGCTGAGCTCACTTTGCTTAGAGGTAGGACTTCACGGGGGATAGGGCTGGCGGGCAAGTTTGATTAAATAGCTAAGGTTTGCATAGTTAGGAAACATACAAATTACCTATGAATTTTTCATTTGTTTCGTAACTGAAATACAAACCACGCTATTTAATATGGGTGACTCAACCCTTAGGAAGGGTGGTAAGTCCCGGACAGTACTGGCTTTTGGCTTTGCCCGGGAACTCGGTATCTGAGTGTGTCAGCACTCGACAATAAGGAGTCCCTGCACCTCGCTAGCACCTTGCTATGCAAGGGCTGCGGCCTATGTAAGCTGTGTGTGAAGGTTTGAAGAGTGACTCATCCTAGGAAGTTGACCTGCAGTCCTTTAGATGGAAACTTAGGCTAGGACTCTCCCAATACCACCTCGTCAGGGTATGGGGACGTGACAGTATTAGCTTAATACTAGGAACACAAGGAAACATGGTTTACCTGCAGTGGTTTGAGGTCGGCTGTGCAGAGAACCCAGGATGCTGCTTTCCCTAAGAGAGAGGAGGATGAAGAAAAGAATAAGGGCCAGACATACCTTTTCATTCATGCAGACTAAGACCGGGTAACAATGCCCTCAACCTTCTGCTACTTGTCCATTAAGGAGCGTGAGGTTTAAACCAGCTGTTGTGCAGCCACCACAGGGCCGATAGAGAACGTATCGAGCCTCCTGTGGGTCACGTCTTGCAGGTAGTGGGCTGTGAAGGTCGTCTGACACTTCCACACCCCTGCTTGTAGAACCTGCGTCACTGAGAAGTTCTTTTTGAAGGCCAGGGACGTAGCTACGCCCCTACGCCCCTGACATCATGTGCCCTAGGGCGACGTGATGGAGGAGGGTCAGGATTCAGGGATAGATGGATTACCTTACGAATCCATGCCGAGATGGTATTCTTGGTAACCCTCCTCTCTGTCCTCCCAGTGCTCACAAACAATGCCTGCACTTGGGGACGAACTGCAGCCGTTCTTTTAAGATATAGCCTCAGACTCCTTACTGGGCACAGTAGGAGATGATCTGGGTCATCTGTTACAAAACGAAGACTTGAAACCTGGAAAAAGTCGAATCGTGGGTCCGGCACTCCCGGATTCTGAGTCTTAGCAACAAACTCAGGGACGAATCTGAACGTTACCTCCCCCCATCCCCTTGAATGGGCGATGTCATACGAGAGACCATTAAGTTCACTGACTCGCTTGGCCGAGGCTAAAGCTAGTAGGAACACCGTCTTCCAAGTCAGGTGGCGATCTGAAGCCTGGCATAATGGTTCGTAGGGAGGTCTCTTAAGAGACCTGAGAACTCGAACCACGTTCCACGGAGGAGGTCTCACTTCCGACTGAGGGCAGGTAAGTTCATAACTTCGTGTGAGTAGGGAAAGTTCCAGCGAAGAAGAAATGTTCACTCCTTTGAGCATGAAGGCTACACTTAAGGCTGAGCGATAGCCTTTCACTGCCAAGACTGAAAGGCGAATTTCTTCTCGCAAATACACGAAGAACTCCACTATTGCTGGAATAGTGGCATCGAGTGGAGAGATACCCCTTCCACGACACCAACCACAGAAAACTCTCCACTTTGCCTGGTAGACCCCTGCGGATGACCTTCGCAGCTTGTTGCGAAAATCCTCTCTCTGCGAAGAGATGCTGGATAGTCTCCAGGCGTGAAATCAAAGCGAAGCTACGGCTTGAAAGATGCTGGCGTGTGGTTGTTTGTGTAGATCGTGTCATGGAGGGAGTTCTCTCGGAAATTCCGTTAGGAGTTGCAGAAGGTCTGGAAACCATTCCGCGTGATGCCATAGTGGAGCTATAAGGGTCATGGAGAGATTGACCGATATTCTGGTCTTGTTGAATACCCTCCTCATCAGACAGAACGGAGGAAAGGCGTAAACATCGATGTTGTCCCACAGTTGTTGGAAGGCATCTTGCCAGAGTGACTTGGGATCCGGGACTGGGGAGCAGTACAGCGGGAGCTTGAAGTTCAGCGCTGTAGCGAACAGATCCACAGTCGGGGAACCCCACAAAATCAGGACTTTGTTGGCTACTAGATGATCCAAAGACCACTCGGTACTCACTATCTGAGACCCTCTGCTCATACTGTCGGCGAGCACATTCCTCTTGCCTGGAATAATGCGAGCTGATAGTGGAATCGAATGGAGTACGGTCCATCTCAGTATCGCTACAGCCAGATAGGATAGCTGCTCTGAAAAGGTAACTCCCTGTTTGTTGATGTAAGACACTACTGTAGTGTCGCTCATCACCACCACAGAATGACCCGCCAGGTATTGTTGGAACTATTGAAGGGCCAGGAATATGGCCTTCATTTCTAGCAGATATATATGGAGGCACTTTTCTGATTCTGTCCACAGGCCTGAGGTCATGTGGTGCAGAATGTGGGCCTCCCCCCCCCTTTCTTTGAAGCGTCCGAAAACAGCATCAAATTTGGGGGGAGGACGAGAAGATCCACTCCCCTTCGTAGGTTCTCGTCTGTCACCCACCACTGAAGATCCGTCCGTTCCACAGGACCCATAGGGATCATGACGTCCGGGGAATCGTGTCCTTGATTCCCCCGGGACTTGAGTCGCCATTGCAGAGATCTCATTCTGAGGCGACCGTTGGGAACTAGACGGGCCACGTAAGAGAGGTGACCGAGGAGACGTAACCACGATTGGGCTGGGAGTTCTTCTCGTCTGAGGAAAGGACTCGCGACCCTCCTCAGCCTTGCTATCCTGTCGTCTGATGAGAAGGCTTTGTGGAGATTGGCGTCTATTATCATGCCTAGATATACCAGTCTTTGAGTAGGAAGCAGAGAAGACTTCTCGAGATTTACCATGATCCCCAGATCCTGGCAAAGTCCCAGAAGTTTGTCTCGGTGTCGAAGAAGGGTTGACTCCGAGTCTGCTAGGATCAGCCAGTCATCCAGATAACGGAGGAGACGGATGCCGATCCTGTGTGCCCACGACGATATCAGGGTGAACACACTGGTGAAAACCTGAGGTGCTGTGGAGAGACCAAAACACAACACCTTGAACTGGTAAATCTTGTTGTCTAGGCAGAATCTTAAGTACTTCCTTGAAGACTGATGGACTGGGATCTGGAAGTACGCGTCCTTCAGATCCAGTGTACACACGAAGTCTTGCGGTCTCACTGCAAGTCTGACCGTGTCTGCCGTCTCCATGCTGAACGGGGTCTGCTTGACACACCTGTTCAGAGCTGAGAGGTCGATGACTGGTCTCCAGCCTCCAGACGCCTTCTTTACAAGAAAGTCGACTCAAGAAGCCTGGGAACCCGTCGACAACCTTTTGGAGAGCGCCCTTCTTCAACATGGTCTCGCCTTCTGCCTGAAGGGCTTGCCCCCTTGCCAATCCCATAGCAAGGGAGCTCAACGATACTGGATTCGCTGTCAGGGGAGGTAGAGATGTTATGAACAGGACGCGATATCCTTGATTGATTACGGAAATCGTCCAGGAATCGGCCCCGAGATGCTGCCACCTGCTTGCGCAACTTTGTAGGCATCCCCCCACTGGTGGACATGCAGGGGGACTGCCAATCCTAGCGTTTGCGGCCTCGGCCACTCCCTCTAGGATTTTTCCCTCCCCTGGAGAACTTTTTGCCTTTCTTGTCCTTGGCAGGAAAGGGCTTAGACACCATTGTCTTCGCTGTCGTTGCCGGTTTCGTGGTCTTGGTAGGGCGTGGTTGCTGGGTTGCTGGAGGTTTATAAGGCTTTGATGTTAAAGCCCTATGTAGGAGAGAGTCCTGGTTGGACTTCCTCCACCTCTCAGCTGCCTGCTCCACGTCCTTAGGCTCAAACAGATTCCTCCCTAAGATGGAAGAATGTCTGAGCCTGCTGATCTCGGTGCTGGGGACTTTCTGGTGGAATCTCTCTGACACCGCATCTCGACGCTTCAAGATGGTATTAGCCCTCAAGTTCGAGACTTGGTGGGCTAGAAACTCGATGGTACGAGTGCCTAAGTAGAAAGGTCTCCATGGCCCTCATGGTACTTTCCTTGGACAAGTCCTCAGATTGTAACAGGATGCCCAGAGACCCTACCCAGATGTCCAGCCACGAAGTTGCCTGCATGGCACACTTCGCCACCTTCTCCTGACTGAGGATCTCCATAGCCGGGAAAGATACTTGCCGGGTGGAGTCTCTCTCTAGAGGTACTCCCCTGGTAAGCTCTTCCAAAGAGTGGTGTAAAGGAAGAGCTAAACAAGTCTCCTCCATGATGTCGAAGTACCTCCTCTGATGGACACGAGGAGGCGGGAGGAGTTTGTTACAGGCGCTGGACCGGCTGGAGGAGGCAAGCTCGGAGAGCTGACCCTCGACCTTATCCCTGGCACTCTTTACCCCTTGGGACCAAGGCAAAGCTGCACTGGCCCTAGAGGGTTTTTGAGTACCAAAGACTCGGTCCAGGACCGTGTCCTTGCCCTCACGAGGAGGAATTTCTGGGTCCGGGAACCCATCGAGATTCCTCATAAGGGTCAGAACCTGCCAAAAAGCATGCTCTGACTCCTGAAGCTCTCCTCCTGAAGGGCTGGCAGTGAAGTCTCCTGTCCCCAAAGGCTCTTCTCGGGGGGACTCATGGACGTTCTCCGAGGGCTTGGCTGGCTCTGGTCTAATCCTTGAGGATGACTTCGGAATCGTCTTGGAATCCTTTAACTCCCTCCTGGGAGGGATACAGGACTCCAGCAGTGATGGTGGGAGGCTCTTCTCCACCCCTACCCGAGAAGACTTCTCTGCGCGAGGTGGGGTGTCCCTCATTGGTGCGATGGGGGAACGCCTCACCTCACGGGACTCCCGAGGACGGGAAATCTTCGTCCGAAGGGGAGGGAGAGAAAGTCTGGGGGGAGGGAGGAGGCCTTCCTCAAAGACTTCCGAGGAGTCAACTTCGCCCTTGGAGAAGTCACCACGTCAGCTACTCCTCTTTTCCTCTTCAGGGGAGTCTAAACTGCCACTGATTTGTGTCCCAGCTCAGAGAGAACAGGCTTAAAAGCCTGTACGACCACTCTGACAAGGGACCCAAACCAGAGCTTACGACTGACAGCTGCGCTGTCAGATACTCCCTCTCGCGGGAAGGGGATCGTACGATGCCTAGGAGGAATTACCAAAGCAGGGTCGGCCTGAAAAGAAGGCAAGATCCTGGACCTATCAGGAGCTCTCCCCCCCTCCGGCGAACTCGCTGTTCTGCGCTTGCGGTGGGGGAGGGGGGGAGCAATGATGATGACCTGGCCGCGCGTCGTCCTGCAGCCTCGAGCGTGGGATCGCGCTGGTGTACGCGCAATGGAATTTTACCTAAATCACGCGCGGGCGCGTGGGTGAGCGATGGCGCGCAGGTGAGGGCGCGCGAGGGCGCGCAGGTGAGGGCGCGCAGGTGAGGGCGCGCAGGTGAGGGCGCGCAGGTGAGGGCGCGCAGGTGAGGGCGCGCGATGGCGCGCAGGTGAGGGCGCGCAGGTGAGGGCGCGCAGGTGAGGGCGCACGATGGCGCGCAGGTGAGGGCGCATGATGGCGCGCATAGGCGATTGATGCCGCGCAGGGGCGTGTTCTGGTGACAGCAGAGGGCGCGCAGCAAGCTGAATAAGCAATTGTTTGTGCACGCGGGCACGCAGGGGATATATCCCTTGCGCGTGGGCGCGCATGAGGGCGCACATCAGCAACAGCAACAAGAGGGAGCGCGTGGGCGCGCGATGAAGACTGGGCGTGATGGCGCGTAGGTGAAGGATGGTGCGCTGGCGAGCAGGGGAAGAGGTTACCTTCCCCTTTGCGCCCAGATCCGAAGATCGTGGGCGCGCAGGAAATCGTTGGCGCGCAGGCGAGTGCTGACGCGTAGGAGAGCGCTGGCGCACAGGCGAGTGCTGACGCGCAGGCGAGCACTAGCGCGCTGGTGAGTGCTGGCGCGCAGGAGATCATGGGCTCGCATGGCACGCAAGATTAGGGAGCGCAGTGGCGCTCTGGCGAGCAGAAGAGCGTTGGCGCACAGGTGAGCGCTGGCGCGCAGGTGAGCACTGGTGCACTATAACAGGATCTGCAGCTGGAGAGCGCTTGTGCGCAGGAGAACAATGGCGCGCAGGGGATACCTGACGCGTAAGGGACTTAGTCACAATGTGAGAAAGTCCCTTGTGCCCCGAAGGGACCGATGCCCGTTTAAAAACAGGGTTCGTAGGCGCCCACAGCGCATCAGCGGCCAGGAACGGCGACGGCAGGTCAGCAGGTCTGGCGGGTGGAAGGTTGGCGTGTCCTCTGTAAGGACGACCTTCCAGCGAAGGAGATCGCGAAAGATCTGCGGAGAGGTCCAGGGATGTAGCTGGCAGGGTCGGTGAACGACGACGAGGTTCCTCTGCGGCGGACTGCGGGGATGACGAGCCGAAGAGGCGCCTCCTAACACCCTTGCAAGGCGAATGAAGTCCTCTACGGCAAAGAGGAAGGCGGGCTTTACGCCTTATACGCCATCTGGGGGCCATGGGGTCAGCAGGCTGACCAGCAGTCCTCCGAAGAGGAGTCTCTGTCAGTGAACTCCCTCGAAGGGGAGAATCACCTGCAGGAGAGACCGTTGGACTTAGTTCCTCCCTCGAAGGATGTTTGGAGGGGGAAACTAAGCCTTCAGCTACATCAGCAACATCAGGAGCAGAGGTTTGATACAACTCATCAGAAGCCTCTGCCACAACAACGTCGACGATAGACAGAGGATCGACTTCTGCTAAAGTTGGCAATTGTTTGACAGCTGCTCCCAATTTGATCATGTCAAACAAGGCTTCCTTGGAGGGCGAACCCTCAAGCCCCAAGGAAGCCCAAAGCTGCAACAAATCATGATTAGTTACATTGACATCAGAAATAAAATCCTCCCCCGGGGGAGGAGGAGGAGCTGCTTCACTATGGGAGGCAACTCCCTCTCCCAAACCCCGAGATCGGTCAACAGAACTGTGGCCTACGCTACCACTCGACAGTTTCTCGGAAGAAACCAATCGAGTGGGAGCTTAGGAGGAGGTTTGGGGCACAGAAGAAGAGCCCTTGGGATTTTCTCCTTTCAAACAAATCTTCGAAGGAGAAATATCCCACCTGGACTACTACTTCCGGGGCCGGGAAAACCTCTCCCACTGGGAGGTAGACCACTCTCTACACTCACCACATACGTTACTCTTATCACACCGTTGGCCCCTACAGTAAGGACACAAGGTGTGTGGGTCCGTATCGACTGCCGACACAAAGTTCCACAAGGACGGTCAGGTAAACCGGGACACTTACGCATCGCAGAGGCCAACTTCACAAACACTCTGTCAAAGAAAAAGCAAACTAAAGATTAGTAATGGCTGTCAGAGAAGGCGAGGTTGACAGTGGACACGTCCGTCTAGCACTCGAGCCGAGAGCAAAGTGAGCTCAGCACAGGTGTGTGTGTGAGGGGGGGGGGTTTAGCAAGCTACCCTCCCTACACCCCCGCTGACTAGCGGTGGGGCAGTAAACCCTCATTAAAATTCCAATGGCTCGTCATTTCAGCTACGCCGAAAGTAATTACCCATATTAAATAGCGTGGTTTGTATTTCAGTTACGGAACAAAGGGGGCTCTTAGGAGCCAATCGTCCAAGTACAAGGAGGCTCTGATGCCTCTTGAATGGAGCATACTCGCCACATTCAACATGAACTTTGTGAATACTAGAGGGGCGGTGTTGAGACCAAAACACAAGGCCCGAAACTGGAAAACTTCCTTCCTGTACACGAACCTCAGGTAACGTTTGCAAATTGGATGGATCGGGACATGAAAATAAGCATCCTGGAGGTCTAATGAGACCATCCAGTCGCCCTTCCTTACTGCTGCAAGCACAGTCTTCCGAGTCTCCATAGAGAACTTTGTCTTCTGGACGTAGCTGTTGAGGATACTGTACTTACGTCCAGGACTGGTCTCCATTCCCCCGAGTTCTTGGGTACCAGGATTAAGCGGTTGTAAAAACCTGGTGATTCTAAGTCCCGCACCCTCTCTATTGCCTTCTTTTCTACCAAGAGAGACATTTGAAGCTGCATGGCCTGCTTCTTCGATTCCTCCTTGTATCTGGGCGAGAGATCCACAGAGTCTATAACTAACGGAGGTTTTGAGATGAACAGGATTTTGTAACCCTCCTTTAAAACAAGAACGGACCAAGGGTTCGCTCCCCTTCTCTCCCAGGCTTGCCAGAAGTTGTTTAGCCTGGCCCCCACTGCTGTCTGAAGGCGAAGGCAGTCAGACTCTGCTTCGGCTAGACCTAGCACCTCTTCTTCTAGACCTCCTCCCATCGGGTCTGAAGCTACCCCTACCGATAGACTCCACGAAATGGCTGTGAAGCTTGAGGAAAAGAAGTATCTTCCTTCGGTCTACGGGCAGAGAAGGAAGTTTGAAGAACCTTCCTTGCTGTTTTGGAAACTAGGTCATGAGTAGCCTTCTGGGTTAAAGCAGCGGCAACTTCCTTTACTAGCTCCTGAGGGAATAGAGAAGGAGAAAGAGGCACATAGAGCAATTCTGACCTCTGGAACGGAGTGACCCGCATGGAGAGAAAAGACCACATAGTTGCCCTCTTCTTAACAACCCCGGCAGTGAACAGAGCTGCTAACTCATTCAAGCCATCTATAACTGCTTTATCCATGCATGACATTACATGTATAAAGTTACCAGTTTCAGAATCTTTCATTGTAGAAACTTTCTTCCCCAAAGCCCCCAGAGATCAATCAAGAAAGTTAAACACTTTGAATGCTCTGTAGATGCCTTTGAGGAGATGACCAAACTCAGACATAGACCATAAGACTTTAGTCCTTCTTATAGCCAAACGACGAGAAGAATCCACTAGACTCGAGAAGTCGCCCTGGGCAGAGGCAGGAACTCCCAAGCCGAGGACTTCTCCTGTCTCGTACTATATGCTAGACTTGGAAGCTAATCTGGCCGGGGAAAAGCAAAGCCTGTTTTGCCTAGGACTTTTTTAGATTGCATCCAAACACCCAATAATTTTAACGCTCTCTTTGAGGAACGAGAGAGTACCATCTTAGTAAAAATTGATGCTCTTGCTGTTTTTCCTAAGGTAAACTCCGAAGGAAGTGAACGTGGGGCTACAAGAGTAAAGTGATCCGGAAATAATTCCGTAAAGACCAACATAATCTTCTTGAGGTCGACAGTGTGTTGAGGTGTCTTATCCTCCTCTTCCTGCGAGACTGCATCCAAAGGTTCATCTGGAGAGAAATCATCATCCGGTTCTTCTTCCGAAAGAATTCCAGTAGCCGTAGCAGCGTTCTGTTCAGAAAGGCGCCCCTCGCGAGCATAAGCGTCAGCGGTGCGGTGCTCGCGCTTAAGCCGTTCGGTATGGCTGCGTTCCCTAACATTGCGTTCGACGTCACGTCCGCCTGCATGTCGAACAGTATCTGACTGACGTCGGACGTCACGGGTTGACTGACGGACGTCACGAGGTTGTCGCTCGACGTCACGTCTGGCTTGACGCCTGGCGTCATGCTTAGCTGGCTGGCGATCGTCGCCGCGCTTGGAAGGCTGACGCTCGGCGTCATGCTTGGTCGCTTGACGTTTAGTAACAATAGAAGCAGGAACTCGATAAGATATAGCAGCCTTATCACGCTGTTCAACATTGCGGTTGCTGGTAGGCCGCCTGTGCGACAACGCGCCATGATCGGAATCATGATGAACCACCGCTTTGTCAACAGCAGGCTGATAAGACTGCATAAAAGATGAGAGCTGTTGCTTCATGTCTAGCAGCATAGATCAATTAGGATCAATATTAGGTGACACAGGCGAAGAGACTTCGATCGTGAATTCGCCTTCCTCATCGCTTACATAACGCTTCTCATTTTCAGGAGACGGAAGCCAGTCTGGCGGAAGCGGCGGTGCATGTACCGTAACACCAGACTCAGGAACAAGATCCATATCAGTCTGAACTAAACCTTTGTCAACCTCTGACATCCTGTCAGGACGTTTCGCAGGAGAACCTTCGACAGACGACTGAAAACGCTCTGGAGTGTCCCAATGGCTACAGCCAGGTGCTTGCGGTGACGAATCGCGCTGTTGAGCCACTACCTCCGCTCTTCTCTTAAGAGGTCTGGAAGCATGACGCCAGACCTTGCCGTGCGCAGCCTCATCTGAAGATGACGACAATAAACTAACCTCACCTTTCCCATCGTGAGGGTGAGCGACCTGCTATGCGACAACAGGTACGCTCGAGGGGACGTCTGCGGGAGCAATGAGGCCTCTTGTTCCCTTTTGCCGATCGACATTACTTCTCCCATGGGTTCGGGAGCTTGAAAGAGGTCTAAGGCTAGGTGAACGACAGGTTCGCGCAGACACACCCTCCACATCACTGAACACATTAATTGCACTTTTAACACTAACACTTTCAAGTTGGTTAACGTCAGACAGGAGTTGGTTTCTGTCCACCGCGAGCAATTCTACCCTTACGCCAAGAGCTTGAATCGCGGTCATCATATCTTTCATTGTAGGTTCAGATGAAACAGTATTAGGTAATGGATCTACCACTACAGGAGAAGGATTAAGTTCAATAATATTAGTAGAAGATAAATCTCTAGATCGAGAAGAACTATGCCTAACTCTGTCTCTCTCAAATTTGCGAGAGTAGCGCTCAAAAGACAACCACTCACTCTCAGACAATGAAATACATTCTTCACACCGATCCCCATATTCAGAAATTTTACCTCTACATCTAGAAAAAATTGAATGGGGATCCACAGAGGCTTTTGGAAGCCGAGTCTTACACCCTTTCACACACTTCCTATATGAAGGAGAAGGCTCGGCCATATTGAAAAGTTACACAGTGATAAAAAAAAAAGCAAGGGTCAAATAATCCATATAATCCAAATCAAAAAAGTATTCAAGAGAATCCGAAAGCGAAAACCAATAATGCGAAAGCCAATAACCAAAAAACAGTGTACATCACCAAGATAACTGTCCAAAATTCAAGGTAGATAGCGAGTGAATTCCAAACGTTGTTGCCAGTAATGGCGGCAGGGAAGATCTGGTGATGGATGAAATAGTTCAGCTTATCTCCCGTGAGGGCGCTACTGTACACCTGGCAACTTTATCTGAGATTGCCACGAGTTTTTGAATTTCTGCCGGACGTCAGGGACTAAAGCCATTTTCATATAACCAGCGGGTAAGTTTAATGTTTAAAATGCATATATTAGGATACACAAGGGACAAGGATACCTACCTACAGTCAGGAGGAGGTCAACTTGCAGAGTTCCTTGGCTTGCTCAAGG
>NC_090756.1:18558232-18583232 GCF_036898095.1 Palaemon carinicauda | reverse complement strand
TTTCTTTCGATTCATTAAAGAAAATAAAATGTCACTCAAGTTCTCCTGACCATATTGAAGAATAATTAATAATCACTTAATTACATTTGATGAAATTACACTCGATTACATTTGGCAACGCTTAAGCCTATGTCTCGATTACATTTGGCAACGCATAGGCCTATGTCACTTCAACACATATCCTGATGTCTTGTTTTGCTGTCCCTTCAGGAGACTCTGAGGGCCACTGCTCCTCCCTTTTGGCTCGCTGGAGGTGTGTCGGCGGAATGTCGAGGCGTCCTCCTTGTTTACAACAGAGCAATATCAATCTCCACGTCAAATGTCGGCGATAACACCAACAATTCAATGTATATTACCGCAAATCTTGCCTTTTCAGGAAACGCCGCCCGCTGATTGGTCGGCGTCGACTCTAACCGGGTTCTGATTGGTCGCCACAAAGTGGTGACGTAAGAGCCCCCAAAGATTCGGATGCGGGTGCGTAAGCACTTAATTTCTATTCAAATTGTGAGCAAATTGGCGCAGAAAATGATGCCATTAGGCAAGTGCCTCCCCTCGGATAACCGATAGCACCGAGGGGAGCGATCTGTCATTAGGTATCGTTCGTGTTTCTTCGAGTTTCGTTTCTGAATGTAATAGTGATTTTGGATTTGTTTTTCTCCCTCGCTTTAATTAAGGCTGCTATTGTAGTGCAAAATTATACAAACTTATGAGTAGATTAAATAAATATTCTTCATATGTTAAAATATATTAGATACGGAGTAAACATCGCAAGTAACTAAACTAAACGTGCCCAAATATTATGAAACGAGCCTTAGCCGGCAACGCCCCCGGGCGGTGAAAGGTGGACGACAAGCGTTCCGATTGGCTACGACCGAATCAATACCGCCCTCTGATTGGCTGGCTGTTAACTCGCAGCAGTGTTGCCATATGGGTCTGGAACCCCGGTACCCAAACCGACCCCCCGCTACCGTGAATCTCACAATGTTTTCATTCAATATGACTCCCCCAAACTCGAATTTTATAGCGTAGGATATACGAAGTTGATCACGCCGTAATTGGAAGGTCGGAGCAGCGGTAGCAAGGGAGTAATTGTGCGTCTTTGGACGGAAAATTGTGAATGGCAGCTAACGAGAGCTGTTTATTACAAGCAGACACACCCTCCCAAGGGCCGACTACCCTCCCACCACCAGGCTCTCTCCCTGCCTTGTGATTTTCAAACTCATTATGGCGGTTTGAGCGGAATGATTTCTTTATCAGGCGTTCGCCCGGTGTTTAAACGGGCTCACGCAGGTCGTGGTAAGGTTAGAGAGAGAGAGAGAGAGAGAGAGAGAGAGAGAGAGCCACCGTGTAATTAAACGGTCTGGTAATGAAGCTCTTTATCATGTTTAGACCAATGTTGCTCTGGCGTGGCCTTTCAACACTGGCAATAGACCAACTCTCAACCCCCTCCCCCGTCTCTCTCTCTCTCTCTCTCTCTCTCTCTCTCTCTCTCTCTCTCTCTCTCTCTCTCTCTCTCTCAATTTACTCACATTTCTTTCTCTAATCTTTTATGCATTGAAAAACAGCGGGGAACTTAATACAATCTAAAAATGCCAGATTTTTCTGTTTTTTTTTTTCCGAGACAACGATTATTTTTCCATCTTGGTTTTTAGTTATTCTTCTATTTTCTTAAGTACGCTGACGGGGATGGCAATTATGACTCAGAATAACTTCCATTCATTGATAATACTATCCCAGCTACAACCCTAATTGAGAAAGATGAATGCTACAAGCTAATGGGCTCAAACAAGGAAAATATCTCAGTGAGGAAAGAAAATTGAGGAATAACGATTAAACTTAAAAATATTATGAAATGCAATATATATCAAGATCAGCAACAACGTTTAAATAGGCCTACATCAGTTATCTATAGGCCTAAAATATGCTTTGTGACCTATGTCTATTCAGTAGAAAAGAATTTGCAACACGTTTGAAACTGAAGCAATAATAAGGAAGATCATTCCACAGTCTGGTCACAAATGGAATAAAACTTCTAGAATGCTGTGTAATATTAAGCCTTGTGATGGATAGGGCAAGTCTGTTAGCATTAACTGCATACCTAGTATTACAAACAGGATGGTACAGTCTGGGAAGATTTGTATGCAAATGATGGTTACAGTTATTGAATATCTTATACAATATGAAGAACAACTGAACGACGGTCCCAAAGATTAATATCTTGTTGACGGATGAAGAATTTGATAGACAGCATGTTTTTGTACAACTTTATTATTATTATTATTATTATTATTATTATTATTAAGCTACAACCCTAGCTGATAAAGCAGAATGCTACAAGCCCAGGGGCTCCAGCAGGGAAAATAGCACAGTGAGGAAAGGAAAGAAGGAAACAGAATAGTGTGCCCGAATGTACCTTCAAGCAAGAGAGTGGAAGACCTTGGTACAGAGGCTATGCCAGTACCCAAGACTAGAGAACAATGGTTTGCTTTTGGAGTGTCCTTCTCCTAGAAGAGCTGCTTACCATAGCTAAAGAGTCCCTCTTACCCTTAACTCAAGAAAAGTGGCCATTGAACAATTACAGTGCAGTAACCCCTTTGGTGAAGAAGAATTGTTTGGTAATCTCAGTGTTGTCAAGTGTATAAGGACGAAGGAGAATATGTAAAGAATAAGCCAGACTATTCGGTGTATTTGTAGGCAAAGGGAAAACAAACCGTAACCAGAGTGAAGGATCCAATGTAGTACTGTCAGGCCAGTCAAAGGACCCCGTAACTCTTTAGCATTAGAATCAACAACTGAAGACCAATCATGAGAACAATATTCAAAACATGGTAAAATTCAAGAATTAGAACATTTCTTAAGGGTAGATCAATCCCCATAAATATTGAAGCACTTTCTCAATACGGATATATAAATAGGCCTATATAATTATGTTTTATCTTATAGGCCTAGTATTTTATATATTTGTCTACTTTCGACGTTATATGTTGACCAGATCTATATGGTGTTTCTTGTGGTTTGGTCATATGGAAAGAATTACATAATATTTTAAATAGGAACCTTGTAGGCCAATATACTATCATATCCGTTTCCTCTATATAAGGGATCAGCCCAAATGCAGATAAATTTTATGGGATGAAGTTTATCAGTCTCATGTTCCTCTTTATCTTGAGTTCAACCCACCACGCTCGACCAACGGCCAGGCTATGGTGGCTGATGTGGTAATATCCCTGACTGGTGAACGCTAGACTGGGGTTCAAGTCCTGCTCAAACTTGTTATTTACTTTGGTCGCTGCAACCTCGCCATCCTTGAGAGCTAAGGATGGGGGTCTCTAGGGCATTGTCCTGCTTGATAGGGCAATATCACTGTCCCTTGCCTCTGCCATTCATGAGTGACAATTAATAAGCTCATTGCTGGAGTTGATAAGTGGTAGAGCATATTCTGCTAGATAATGAAAAGTTAAAGGAGGTGGATAGCAGAATTTGAAAAGCAAACAAAGAATACACTTATAGTTGAATACTCTGAAGAATGTTTAGCGAATCCTTAGAGTAAACTTTGGAAGGCATACTGTTGGTAGTCTAGGTATACCCTGTAGCTAAACTTGATCTACCCTGGGAATGGACAAGTCATATTTGCTCATAAACAGGTATTTCCTAACAAGAAAAGAATACTTATATTTATTTTAATATTGTTACTATTCCTAAAATGTTCTATTTTTCCTTATCTCCTTATTTCCTTATTTCCTTTCCTCACTGGGCTATTTTCCCTGTTGGGGCCCCTGGGCTTATAGCATCCTGCTTTTCCAACTAGGGTTGTAGCTTAGCATTTAATAATAATAATAATAATAAGCAGTTAAAGATAAAAGATGTTGTGGGCCCGTGTTGAGGATGGATTGTGGGGAGGGAGTGAGGAGGGCTTGGGAAGGACCTGTTAGAGAGAGAAGATCAAGAGGGAAGCAGAGAATTAGACGGCGAGAGAGGGTGAAGGATGCTATGGAGAGAAGAGGTTTGGTGGAAGAGGATGTCTTTGATAGAAGGCATTGGAGAGGACGCGTCATGCAACCGACCTCATAATGTAAGGAAAACAGTGGGAAAGTAAAAGAACCGCGTTGAGAGAGTAGGTTTAGTGGAAGAGGATGCCTTTGATATAAGGCATTGGAGAGGGTGCACCAGGCAACCGACTCCTTAATTCAAGGATAACGGTGGGGAAGGATAAGAAGAGTTGAAAGAAAGGGTATGGGTATTGCTTATGCATAGATAATGGTTAATACCAAGGCATAAGTAAGCTGTAGACAATGGATATTGCTTTGGCATAAGTACGGATCGGGTACCACCTAAATATGAGTATGTAATGACATACATATGTAATGCTCATAGGTTTTTTTTGTGTGTGTGTGTGAATTCTGCAGTAAAGACTTTTATAGAGTGTTATGGTTTCACTCGAGTTCTTTAGTTGTTTCAAAACTCCTCTGGTTGGTTCTTGAAATTCTTGTGTTTTCTAGTTCATTTTTGTTTAAAAAAAAAAACTTAAAAAATAATGGTTTATTGGAATTCCTCAATTTTTGCTTTTTAGAAATACCCAATTTTGCTTATAGAGCTGCACTTTGTTTCTTTAAGTTCCCCAATTTTAGCGTCTACGCCTGCAATTTTTCTTTCTTTAGAATTCATAAATTTTAGCTTTAAGAGCTCAACCTTTAATTTCTTAGAATTCCTCAAGTTTGTCTTTTACGGCTCCATTTTTTTCTTAGAATTCCTAAATTTGGATTTTAGGACTTCACTTTTTGTCTCTTAGAATTCATCTATTTCTAATTTTAGGGATTAAGTTTATTTTTTAAATACCTCGTCGTAGGATTTAGGGATCTGCTTTTTGCGTCTTAAAATTCCACCATTTACTTCCTAGAATTCCTGAGTTTTCTCTTTTAGGGCTCTACTTTGCATTGTAGAATACCCCAAACTTGGTGTTTTAGTGATCCAATTAAAAAGTCTCAGATTTCTCCAATTTTTATCCCTTAGAGGGACTTTTTTTTTTTCTTATAAATACCAGAATTTTGGCTATTAGGGATTCATTTTTCGGGGTATTATAGAATACCAAAATTTTTGGATTCAGGACTTAACTTATCTGTTCTTAGATTTTCATAATTGGTTTAGAGTTCCACTTTTTGCTTCTTAGAATCCCTCAATTTTATTTTTAGGACTCTTCTTGTATCAATTGGGTATTTTAGGGCTTCACTTTTTGTCTCCTAGATTTCCTGAATTTTGAGTTTTAGTGCTTCAGTTTTTGTCTTGGCATTCCCCAAATATATCTTTCAGGGCTTCACTTTTGTAGAATTCCTGAATTTTGGGTTTTAGTGCTTCAGTTTTTGTCTTGGCATTCCCCATATATATCTTTCAGGGCTTCACTTTTGTAGAATTCCTGAATTTTGGGTTTTAGTGCTTCAGTTTTTGTCTTGGCATTCCCCAAATATATCTTTCAGGGCTTCACTTTTGTAGAATTCCTGAATTTTGGGTTTTAGTGCTTCAGTTTTTGTCTTGGCATTCCCCAAATATATCTTTCAGGGCTTCACTTTTGTAGAATTCCTGAATTTTGGATTTTAGGGCTCGACCCTTTTTGCTTCTTAAAATCCCTCAATTTTGGGTACTGTCCCATTTTTTTCGTTTCATAATCTCACAGTAAATTTTCAAAAATTTCTTAGTTTTGGGTTTTAGAAGCCCTTGGTAATGCTCTTAGCATTCCAAAATTTAGGTTATTAGAAGCTTTTACGTTGGTTTGTAAAACTCATTAATTTTATTTACAAGTCCTTAGATAAAATCTAATATAATTCTTTTTAGAACCTCGCATCTATGGTTCGCGAATTCCTCCAATGTAAGATTTGAGAACCTTCACAGTTCTTCAGGTTACTTTTAGGTTCTTAAATTCTTCATTTCGTCTTTTAAATATCTCAAACTAGTATTTTTGCATCCTCAGTTTTGTATTTTAGATATAGACATATAGGACCCAGTGGTTCTGGTTTGGCCTTTAGAATGTGACGATGCCGAGAGAAAGGTTGTGACTCAAAGGCAGGAAGCAATCAACTGAGTAACTTTATTAAAGAACACTCTCCTTTATATACAAAACCTCAAGGCAACATGAATTTTCATGTTCACAAGACAGACAATGTTACAGAGGAAACACGCAGACATGTTTATTCTGGTTCTTTTTAGTGCGAGGGAAGAGCGCAGATACAAGCATAATATATACAAAATAATTTATGTACGATCGTGTGACACACGGTTGGTACATGGCTCCCCCCCTAAAAATGACATACTGTACATGTTAAATAGGGCGCCCTGATCTAGAGAGGCGAACTGTAGGCGGGTCATCTGGCAGGAGATAAGCAGGTTTTAGACGATCAATGGAGACCCAGTCTTCTTTGTCACGAATGTTTAGTAGGAATGCTTTCGGACTGCGTCGGATCACAAGGAAAGGGCCCGTGTAAGTGGGCGTTAGCGGTGGCTTGCTAGTGTCGTTGAGCAGGAAGACGTGCATTGCAGAGTGCAAGTCTGTCGGTATGTGATGCTTCGCAGGGGGCTTGTAAGTCTGGCGGCATGGAGTAAATTTTCCCACGATGTGACGTATGCGCTGGAGATCATCGGAGGAGGTTGTAGAAGGAAAAAATTCGGCAGGGACGACCAATGGGTCGCCATACACCATTTCAGCTGCAGAGACGTCGAGGGCGTCTTTAGGAGTGGTCCTTAGTCCCAGGAAGACCCAGGGAAGCTGAGTAAACCAGTTGGAATCCTTGCAGCGGGACATCAAAGGTGCTTTGAAGGTGCGATGAAAACGTTCAACCATTCCATTGGCAGCGGGGTTGTAGGCCGTTGTCTGGTGTAGGGTGATGCCCAGGAGATTCGCTAATGACGTCCATAATTGAGAGGTGAAAGTGGTTCCCCTGTCAGAAGTAATATGCTCAGGGATACCAAATCTTGCAATCCATCCAGAGAGTAAGGCAGATGTACATGAGGCGGACGTTGCAGTTTCCATGGGAATGGCTTCAGGCCAACGAGTGGAGCGGTCGATGATGGTAAACGGGTAACGATGTCCTTGTGATGTGGGTAGGGGGCCTACAACGTCGACGTGAATGTGTGCGAAACGACGCTGAGGTTGAGGAAAGGTGCCCACTCGTGAATCCGTGTGTCGATGTACTTTTGAAGTTTGGCAAGAAGTACAGGCGCGTACCCAATCCCTAGTATCCTTAGAAATGCCGTGCCAAATGAACTTTGCCTTCAGCAGCTGTGTAGTAGAACGGCACGAGGGATGTGAAAAGCCGTGAATGAAATCAAACACTTGTCGGCGCATGGAAGCAGGAATCCAAGGTCGCGGTCTGCCAGTACTGACGTCACAGAGGAGGGTGGTGTTGGAGTCTTCGAGGGGGAAGTCTTCCCAACGGAGGGACGCGCAGGATGTCCTACATGCTTGATACTCTGGATCCTGTCGTTGGGCTTCAGCCAGGGCATTGTAATCCAATCCCAGTTGAATGGCAGCCGACGTGTTTCTTGACAGGGCATCGGCAACGGGATTCATTTTCCCAGGGATGTATTGAAGGGTGCAATTATATTCAGCCACGGCAGAGAGATGTCGGCATTGCCGGGCGGACCAGGCATCAGACTGTCGAATAAAGGCGTGCACCAGAGGCATGTGGTCAGTGCGAATGACGAAGGGCGTACCTTCTAAGAAATGGCGAAAGTGACGGACAGCCAAGTGCACCGCCAGCAATTCTCGATCAAAGGTAGAATAACCCGATTCTGCCTTGGACAGTTTTCTGCTGAAGAAGGCCAATGGGCGGGGCGAGCCGTTGACCACCTGCTCGAGTACTGCACCAATAGCGACGTTGCTGGCATCGGTGGAGAGAAGGAGAGGGGCATGTGGGATAGGAAAAGTGAGAGCTGCAGCAGTTGATAGGGCCTTCTTTGCATTGCAGAAGGCTGCTTCTTGAAGGGGACCCATTTCAGGTCCTTTGGCTTGCCCTTGAGGGAGGCGTAGAGGGGAGCAAGAGTGGCGGCAATGGCTGGCAGAAAACGGTGATAATAGTTGATCATGCCCAAGAATTCCTGCAGAGCTTTGACGGTCGAGGGCGCGGGGAAGTTTTGAACGGCTGCTACCTTCTCAGGGAGGGGATGGACTCCTTCAGGAGTGATGCGGTGCCCTAAGAACGACACTTCGTTCGCGCCAAAGGTACACTTGTCGTACCGGACTACAAGGCCATTTTGTTGCAGGCGGTTGAGCACGATGCGCAGGTGACGGAGGTGTTCCTCTTTTGAGGAGGAGAACACAAGTATGTTGTCCACATAACATACACAGAAAGGGAGGTCCCCTAAGATGCCATCCATGAGACGTTGAAACGTGGCCCCAGCATTACGAAGGCCAAAACAGGAGTAATTGAAGGTGTATTTACCAAACGGAGTGGTGATGGCGGTCTTGGGGATGTCTTCTGGGTTCATAGGCACCTGATAGTACCCCTTCAGGAGGTCAAGCGTAGAGAAAACCTTCGCTTTGTGCAGGTAGGAGTTCAAGTTGCAATGTTTGGGAGGAGGTAGTGATCCGGTTCTGTTTGCATGTTCAGGCGCCTGTAATCCCCGCACAGACAGAGGGAGCCATCTTTCTTCAGAACTATGTGTAAGGGTGACGACCATGGGCTGGAGGCCTTTTGGCAAAGGCCCATTTCCTCCATTTCGGCGAACGTCTGTTTGGCGGCTGCCAATTGTTCCGGTGCCAGACGTCTGAATTCTGCAAAGACTGGGGGTCCCGTTGTCTTGATATGGTGATAAATACCGTGCTTGGCAGGAACCGTAGGCGTTTGGCGAAGTTCTGGACGGAAAACTTCCGGGTACGACGTGAGGAGGTGGGCGTAGGCATCCGTGGGTGCGCTGATGTGGAGAGCGAGGTTAGAGGGGGCGGGTTGAAGAGGTGTCGACAAGTACGAGTCTGTGTTGATCAATCGTCGGTGGGCGACATCGACCAGAAGGTGGAAATGAGAGAGGAAATCCGCACCGAGGATTGGCAATGTGACGTCAGCAATGAGAAACTTCCAATTGAATTTACCGTTTCCAAACGATAATGTGAGGTTCTCGTAACCGTAGGTGGGTATCGCAGATCCGTTGGCAGCTACCAAGCGGACGTCGGCAGATGTAGACAGACTACGTCGTGTCTTGAAGAGTTTCCTTGGCAAACGAGAACGACAAGCACCCGTGTCTACCAAAAATCGCATGCCCGTTCCTGCATCATGTAAAAAGAAAAGATTAGAAACACGGGAGGCCACCGCCACGAGCGATGGCCTACTTACACGTTTTTTGGCCACTGACAATCCTCCGCACATTTCTTCGCGTTTGCCCCGAATCTGAAGTGGTAGTAGCAAAACTGCAGCGGATGGGAGGTAGTAAGTGGCTGTAGAAGTCGTTTGTTGGGGCGCGAGCGATTGGTGTGTGGTGGGCGGCTTTGTCGCTGCTTCGGCACGTCACGGGGTAGGCGTGTATGTCCTACGGCATTCATGTCAGCTTCGGTTGACGTTGAATAGGCATCGTCTTCGTCAGGGGTGGAGGCGTTGATGGAGGTCTTGAATTGACTGTCCATAAGGGAGTCGGCTTTGGTCATCAAGTCCTTTATGGGTAAACTATCGACATCGGGTATGGCAGCGCGTATAGGTCCGGGTAAACGGCGTATCCAAAGGGCACGAAGTAGGTTCACCTCACGAGGAGAGCCGTCTGCGGCAGGTTGAAGGCGAGCGATACTGGTCATTTCCCTGAGGGCAAGCGAAGCCCTTTGGTCCCCCAACGGTTGTTGCGAGAGCTGAAAAAGCTTTGCTATATGGGCGGATGGCGACGGCGAGTACTGCTGCAGAAGGTATGTTTTGAGGGCATCATATGCTATTGGGGTGTCTCCTTGTTCACAAAGCCAGTCGTATATTTCCGGGAAGGTGTCCTCGGGTATCGCCGCGAGAACATAATCTGCTTTGGTGGTTGAGCGAGTCACGCCCTTGATGCGAAACTAGACTTCTGGGCGCTAAAACTAAGCAAACGCCTCTCCGCTGGCAAACGATGAAAGTTTCAATGAGGCAGCCACAGCGCCAACTTCCGTAGAGTCCGCCATAGTACCAACGATGGAGGGGCGAGGTGGGTGGGGGTGGAAAGCGGTGGGAGCGAGTCGACTTCCGGGGTCACCAATGTGACGATGCCGAGAGAAAGGTTGTGACTCAAAGGCAGGAAGCAATCAACTGAGTAACTTTATTAAAGAACACTCTCCTTTATATACAAAATCTCAAGGCAACATGAATTTTCATGTTCACAAGACAGACAATGTTACAGAGGAAACACGCAGACATGTTTATTCTGGTTCTTTTTAGTGCGAGGGAAGAGCGCAGATACAAACATAATATATACAAAAAAATTATGTACGATCGTGTGACACACGATTGGTACAAGAATCCCAAGGTTATATTTCTTAGAATCCTTCCTCGATTTTTAAAACCTCATAGTTTTATCATTTTGTATTTATGGCTTTTAGAAGCTCATTGTTTAGATTCAGAAAACCTGAATTTTTACTTTTAGATATCAGAGGTTTTAGAACCCGAATATTTGATTCCTAGAAAGTTAATTAATTTCAGCTTTTAGAGCCAGAATGTTTGGTTCCTAGAATTCCTTAATTTTTGCTTTTAGAACCTGACTTTGGTTCCTAGAATTCTTGATATTGTCTTTTAGAACCTGTCTTTGGTTCCTAGAATTCCTTAATTTAGTCTTTTAGAACCTGACTTTGGTTCCTAAAATTCCTTAATTTTTGCTTTTAGAACCTGACTTTGGTTCTTATAATTCTTAATTTTGTCTTTTAGAACCTGACTTGGATTCTTAGAATTCCTTAATTTTTCCTATTAGAACCTGACTTTGGTTCCTAAAATTCCTTAATTTTTGCTTTTAGAACCTGACTTTGGTTCCTGGAATTCTTAATTTTGTCTTTTAGAACCTGACTTTGATTCCTAGAATTCCATAATTTTTCCTATTAGAACCTGACTTTGGTTCCTAAAATTCCTTAATTTTTGCTTTTAGAACCTACTTTGGTTCCTAGAATTCTTAATTTTGTCTTTTAGAACCTGACTTTGATTCCTAGAATTCCTTAATTTTTCCTATTAGTTGACTTTGGTTCCTAGAATTTTTAATTGTGTCTTTTAGAACCTGACTTTGGTTCCTAGAATTCCTTAATTTTTCCTTTTAGAACCTGACTTTGGTTCCTAGAATTCTTAATTTTGTCTTTTAGAACCTGACTTTGATTCTTAGAATTCCTTAATTTTTCCTATTAAAACCTGACTTTGATTCTTAGAATTCCTTAATTTTTCCTATTAGAACCTGACTTTGGTTCCTAAAATTCCTTAATTTTTGCTTTTAGAACCTGACTTTGGTTCCTGGAATTCTTAATTTTGTCTTTTAGAACCTGACTTTGGTTCCTAAAATTCCTTAATTTTTGCTTTTAGAACCTACTTTGGTTCCTAGAATTCTTAATTTTGTCTTTTAGAACCTGACTTTGATTCCTAGAATTCCTTA
Organism: Palaemon carinicauda; assembly: GCF_036898095.1. Taxonomy (NCBI): domain Eukaryota; kingdom Metazoa; phylum Arthropoda; class Malacostraca; order Decapoda; family Palaemonidae; genus Palaemon; species Palaemon carinicauda. The sequence goes on along the minus strand of NC_090756.1, from coordinate 18,571,670 downwards.
ATTTTTCCTATTAGTTGACTTTGGTTCCTAGAATTTTTAATTGTGTCTTTTAGAACCTGACTTTGGTTCCTAGAATTCCTTAATTTTTCCTTTTAGAACCTGACTTTGGTTCCTAGAATTCTTAATTTTGTCTTTTAGAACCTGACTTTGATTCTTAGAATTCCTTAATTTTTCCTATTAAAACCTGACTTTGATTCTTAGAATTCCTTAATTTTTCCTATTAGAACCTGACTTTGGTTCCTAAAATTCCTTAATTTTTGCTTTTAGAACCTGACTTTGGTTCCTGGAATTCTTAATTTTGTCTTTTAGAACCTGACTTTGATTCCTAGAATTCCATAATTTTTCCTATTAGAACCTGACTTTGGTTCCTAAAATTCCTTAATTTTTGCTTTTAGAACCTACTTTGGTTCCTAGAATTCTTAATTTTGTCTTTTAGAACCTGACTTTGATTCCTAGAATTCCTTAATTTTTCCTATTAGAACCTGACTTTGATTCCTAGAATTCCTTAATTTTTCCTATTAGAACCTGACTTTGGTTCCTAAAATTCCTTAACTTTGGTTCCTAGAATTCCTTAATTTTTGCTTTTAGAACCAGACTTTGGTTCCTAGAATTCCTTAATTTTGTCTTTTAAAAGCTGACTTTGCTTCCTAGAATTCACAGTTTTGTCTTTTAGAACCTTACTTTTCGGTTCCTAGAATTCTCAATTTTGTCTTTTAGAACATGACTTTGGTTCCTGGATTTCATAGTTTTGTCTTTTAGAACCTGACTTTGGTTCCTAGAAATGCTTAATTTTGTCTTTTAGAACCTGACTTTGGTTCCCAGAATTCTCAATTTTGACTTCTAGAACCTGACTATGGTTCCTAGAATTCTTAATTTTGTCTTTTAGAACCTGACTATGGTTCCTAGAATTCTTAGTTTTGTCTTTTAGAACCTGACTTTGGTTCCCAGAATTCTCAATTTTGACTTCTAGAACCTGACTATGGTTCCTAGAATTCTTAATTTTGTCTTTTAGAACCTGACTTTGGTCTCTAGAATTCCTTAATTTTTCATTTTAGAACCTTACTTTTCGCTTCCTAAAATCCATGAATTTCTTTTTAGAACCCACCATTTGGGTTTCTCAATTTTTAAATTTAGAAATCATATTCAAATTAAAAAAGAAATTATTGGCTTTTATAATACTTGTTTGGTTCTTAAAGTCTTCAATTCTGTCGTTTAGAAATTCAGAATTTTAGCATTTAAATTTTCACAGTTCAGTTCCTAGAATTCATGTTTCTTGGTTCTCAAAATTCCTCAATTTTGAGTTTTAGATGCCCATAATTAGTTGTTTATAAAATCGTTATTAAGACTTTTATAAGCACACTATTTGATTTCAATAGTCCCTCTTTCTATTTTTAGAACCTCGGTGTCTTATTGTCAAGCTGTTCAATTTCAAGATTTAGAATCTCCCAAGAGTTCAGCTGTGATTGTAAAAGACCTCTTATTTTTTCTTTTGCTGTTCGTCCAATTTCACTTTTGATTCCAACAGTTTATGGTTCTATATTTTCATATTTTAAAGGTAGAACTTTCAAGTACTTGGTGGTACTGAGTTCTTTAAATTTGTCTTTAAATATGTCTTGAAATTTTAAATTTAAATAAATAATTTTGACTTGCAAAAACAATTGATTTAATCCTCTGACACCTTTGATTTTAGTCATTAAAAAACTAATGTTTTGATTTACTAATTAACTTTATTTTGATTTTAGAATTTCTAAATTTTGACTTTTAGAGCTCCAACATTTTGACTGGTAAAAGCTCCCAAATTTTGGCTTGTAAAATATGGCATGAAGACCTCATAAAATATGTCATGTAGAGCTCATAAAATATGGTTTGTAAAGCTCATAAAATATGGCTTGTAGAGCTCCCAAATCTTGATTTGTAGAGCTACAAAATTTTGTCTTGTAGAGCTATAAAATTTTGGCGTATATGGCTCCCAAATTTTGGCATATAGATGTCCCAAATTCTGGATTGTAGCGCATCATAATTTCGGCTTGTAGAGCTCGCAAATTTTGGCATATAGAAGTTCCAAATTTTGACATGTAGAGGTCCCAAACTTTGGCTTATAGAAGTCCCAAATCTTGACGTGTAGAGGTCCCAAACTTTGGCTTATAGAAGTCCCAAATCTTGACGTGTAGAGGTCCCAAACTTTGGCTTATAGAAGTCCCAAATCTTGACGTGTAGAGGTCCCAAACTTTGGCTTATAGAAGTCCCAAATCTTGACGTGTAGAGGTCCCAAACTTTGGCTTATAGAAGTCCCAAATCTTGACGTGTAGAGGTCCCAAACTTTGGCTTATAGAAGTCCCAAATTTTGACGTGTAGAGGTCCCAAACTTTGGCTTATAGAAGTCCCAAATCTTGACGTGTAGAGGTCCCAAACTTTGGCTTATAGAAGTCCCAAATTTTGACATGTAGAGGTCCCAAACTTTGGCTTATAGAAGTCCCAAATCTTGACATGTAGAGGTCCCAAACTTTGGCTTATAGAAGTCCCAAATTTTGACATGTAGAGGTCCCAAACTTTGGCTTATAGAAGTCCCAAATTTTGACATGTCGAGGTCCCAAACTTTGGCTTATAGAAGTCCCAAATTTTGACATGTCGAGGTCCCAAACTTTGGCTTATAGAAGTCCCAAATCTTGACATGTAGAGGTCCCAAACTTTGGCTTATAGAAGTCCCAAATCTTGACATGTCGAGGTCCCAAACTTTGGCTTATAGAAGTCCCAAATTTTGACATGTAGAGGTCCCAAACTTTGGCTTATAGAAGTCCCAAATCTTGACATGTCGAGGTCCCAAACTTTGGCTTATAGAAGTCCCAAATCTTGACATGTAGAGGTCCCAAACTTTGGCTTATAGAAGTCCCAAATCTTGACATGTAGAGGTCCCAAACTTTGGCTTATAGAAGTCCCAAATTTTGACATGTAGAGGTCCCAAACTTTGGCTTATAGAAGTCCCAAATTTTGACATGTAGAGGTCCCAAACTTTGGCTTATAGAAGTCCCAAATCTTGACATGTAGAGGTCCCAAACATTATCTTGACATGTAGAGATCCCAAACTTTGGCTTATAGAAGTCCCAAATCTTGACATGTAGAGGTCCCAAACTTTGGCTTATAGAAGTCCCAAATCTTGACATGTAGAGGTCCCAAACTTTGGCTTATAGAAGTCCCAAATTTTGACATGTAGAGGTCCCAAACTTTGGCTTATAGAAGTCCCAAATTTTGACATGTAGAGGTCCCAAACTTTGGCTTATAGAAGTCCCAAATCTTGACATGTCGAGGTCCCAAACTTTGGCTTATAGAAGTCCCAAATCTTGACGTGTAGAGGTCCCAAACTTTGGCTTATAGAAGTCCCAAATCTTGACGTGTAGAGGTCCCAAACTTTGGCTTATAGAAGTCCCAAATCTTGACGTGTAGAGGTCCCAAACTTTGGCTTATAGAAGTCCCAAATCTTGACGTGTAGAGGTCCCAAACTTTGGCTTATAGAAGTCCCAAATCTTGACGTGTCGAGGTCCCAAACTTTGGCTTATAGAAGTCCCAAATCTTGACGTGTAGAGGTCCCAAACTTTGGCTTATAGAAGTCCCAAATCTTGACGTGTAGAGGTCCCAAACTTTGGCTTATAGAAGTCCCAAATCTTGACGTGTAGAGGTCCCAAACTTTGGCTTATAGAAGTCCCAAATCTTGACATGTCGAGGTCCCAAACTTTGGCTTATAGAAGTCCCAAATTTTGACATGTCGAGGTCCCAAACTTTGGCTTATAGAAGTCCCAAATCTTGACATGTAGAGGTCCCAAACATTATCTTGACATGTAGAGATCCCAAACTTTGGCTTATAGAAGTCCCAAATCTTGACATGTAGAGGTCCCAAACATTATCTTGACATGTAGAGATCCCAAACTTTGGCTTATAGAAGTCCCAAATCTTGACGTGTAGAGGTCCCAAACTTTGGCTTATAGAAGTCCCAAATCTTGACGTGTAGAGGTCCCAAACTTTGGCTTATAGAAGTCCCAAATCTTGACGTGTAGAGGTCCCAAACTTTGGCTTATAGAAGTCCCAAATCTTGACGTGTAGAGGTCCCAAACTTTGGCTTATAGAAGTCCCAAATCTTGACGTGTAGAGGTCCCAAACTTTGGCTTATAGAAGTCCCAAATCTTGACGTGTAGAGGTCCCAAACTTTGGCTTATAGAAGTCCCAAATCTTGACATGTAGAGGTCCCAAACTTTGGCTTATAGAAGTCCCAAATCTTGACATGTCGAGGTCCCAAACTTTGGCTTATAGAAGTCCCAAATTTTGACATGTCGAGGTCCCAAACTTTGGCTTATAGAAGTCCCAAATCTTGACATGTAGAGGTCCCAAACATTATCTTGACATGTAGAGATCCCAAACTTTGGCTTATAGAAGTCCCAAATCTTGACATGTAGAGGTCCCAAACATTATCTTGACATGCAGAGATCCCAAACTTTGGCTTATAGAAGTCCCAAATCTTGACGTGTAGAGGTCCCAAACTTTGGCTTATAGAAGTCCCAAATCTTGACGTGTAGAGGTCCCAAACTTTGGCTTATAGAAGTCCCAAATCTTGACGTGTAGAGGTCCCAAACTTTGGCTTATAGAAGTCCCAAATCTTGACGTGTAGAGGTCCCAAACTTTGGCTTATAGAAGTCCCAAATCTTGACGTGTAGAGGTCCCAAACTTTGGCTTATAGAAGTCCCAAATCTTGACATGTCGAGGTCCCAAACTTTGGCTTATAGAAGTCCCAAATTTTGACATGTCGAGGTCCCAAACTTTGGCTTATAGAAGTCCCAAATCTTGACATGTAGAGGTCCCAAACTTTGGCTTATAGAAGTCCCAAATTTTGACATGTCGAGGTCCCAAACTTTGGCTTATAGAAGTCCCAAATTTTGACATGTCGAGGTCCCAAACTTTGGCTTATAGAAGTCCCAAATCTTGACATGTCGAGGTCCCAAACTTTGGCTTATAGAAGTCCCAAATCTTGACATGTCGAGGTCCCAAACTTTGGCTTATAGAAGTCTCAAATCTTGACATGTCGAGGTCCCAAACTTTGGCTTATAGAAGTCCCAAATTTTGACATGTAGAGGTCCCAAACTTTGGCTTATAGAAGTCCCAAATCTTGACATGTAGAGGTCCCAAACATTATCTTGACATGTAGAGATCCCAAACTTTGGCTTATAGAAGTCCCAAATCTTGACGTGTAGAGGTCCCAAACTTTGGCTTATAGAAGTCCAAAATCTTGACGTGTAGAGGTCCCAAACTTTGGCTTATAGAAGTCCCAAATCTTGACGTGTAGAGGTCCCAAACTTTGGCTTATAGAAGTCCCAAATCTTGACGTGTAGAGGTCCCAAACTTTGGCTTATAGAAGTCCCAAATCTTGACGTGTAGAGGTCCCAAACTTTGGCTTATAGAAGTCCCAAATCTTGACGTGTAGAGGTCCCAAACTTTGGCTTATAGAAGTCCCAAATCTTGACATGTAGAGGTCCCAAACTTTGGCTTATAGAAGTCCCAAATCTTGACATGTCGAGGTCCCAAACTTTGGCTTATAGAAGTCCCAAATTTTGACATGTCGAGGTCCCAAACTTTGGCTTATAGAAGTCCCAAATCTTGACATGTAGAGGTCCCAAACATTATCTTGACATGTAGAGATCCCAAACTTTGGCTTATAGAAGTCCCAAATCTTGACATGTAGAGGTCCCAAACATTATCTTGACATGTAGAGATCCCAAACTTTGGCTTATAGAAGTCCCAAATCTTGACGTGTAGAGGTCCCAAACTTTGGCTTATAGAAGTCCCAAATCTTGACGTGTAGAGGTCCCAAACTTTGGCTTATAGAAGTCCCAAATCTTGACGTGTAGAGGTCTCAAACTTTGGCTTATAGAAGTCCCAAATCTTGACGTGTAGAGGTCCCAAACTTTGGCTTATAGAAGTCCCAAATCTTGACGTGTAGAAGTCCCAAACTTTGGCTTATAGAAGTCCCAAATCTTGACATGTCGAGGTCCCAAACTTTGGCTTATAGAAGTCCCAAATTTTGACATGTCGAGGTCCCAAACTTTGGCTTATAGAAGTCCCAAATCTTGACATGTAGAGGTCCCAAACTTTGGCTTATAGAAGTCCCAAATTTTGACATGTCGAGGTCCCAAACTTTGGCTTATAGAAGTCCCAAATTTTGACATGTCGAGGTCCCAAACTTTGGCTTATAGAAGTCCCAAATCTTGACATGTCGAGGTCCCAAACTTTGGCTTATAGAAGTCCCAAATCTTGACATGTCGAGGTCCCAAACTTTGGCTTATAGAAGTCTCAAATCTTGACATGTCGAGGTCCCAAACTTTGGCTTATAGAAGTCCCAAATTTTGACATGTAGAGGTCCCAAACTTTGGCTTATAGAAGTCCCAAATCTTGACATGTCGAGGTCCCAAACTTTGGCTTATAGAAGTCCCAAATTTTGACATGTAGAGGTCCCAAACTTTGGCTTATAGAAGTCCCAAATCTTGACATGTAGAGGTCCCAAACTTTGGCTTATAGAAGTCCCAAATTTTGACATGTAGAGGTCCCAAACTTTGGCTTATATAAGTCCCAAATTTTGACATGTAGAGGTCCCAAACTTTGGCTTATAGAAGTCCCAAATCTTGACATGTAGAGGTCCCAAACATTATCTTGACATGTAGAGATCCCAAACTTTGGCTTATAGAAGTCCCAAATCTTGATATGTAGAGGTCCCAAACTTTGGCTTATAGAAGTCCCAAATCTTGACATGTAGAGGTCCCAAACTTTGGCTTATAGAAGTCCCAAATCTTGACATGTAGAGGTCCCAAACTTTGGCTTATAGAAGTCCCAAATTTTGACATGTAGAGGTCCCAAACTTTGGCTTATAGAAGTCCCAAATTTTGACATGTAGAGGTCCCAAACTTTGGCTTATAGAAGTCCCAAATCTTGACATGTAGAGGTCCCAAACTTTGGCGTATAGAAGTCCCAAATCTTGACATGTAGAGGTCCCAAACTTTGGCGTATAGAAGTCCCAAATCTTGACATGTAGAGGTCCCAAACTTTGGCTTATAGAAGTCCCAAATCTTGACATGTAGAGGTCCCAAACTTTGGCTTATAGAAGTCCCAAATCTTGACATGTAGAGGTCCCAAACTTTGGCTTATAGAAGTCCCAAATCTTGACATGTAGAGGTCCCAAACTTTGGCTTATAGAAGTCCCAAATTTTGACATGTAGAGGTCCCAAACTTTGGCTTATAGAAGTCCCAAATCTTGACATGTAGAGGTCCCAAACTTTGGCTTATAGAAGTCCCAAATCTTGACATGTAGAGGTCCCAAACATTATCTTGACATGTAGAGATCCCAAACTTTGGCTTATAGAAGTCCCAAATCTTGACATGTAGAGGTCCCAAACTTTGGCTTATAGAAGTCCCAAATCTTGACATGTAGAGGTCCCAAACTTTGGCTTATAGAAGTCCCAAATCTTGACATGTAGAGATCCCAAACTTTGGCTTATAGAAGTCCCAAATCTTGACATGTAGAGGTCCCAAACTTTGGCTTATAGAAGTCCCAAATCTTGACATGTAGAGGTCCCAAACTTTGGCTTATAGAAGTCCCAAATCTTGACATGTAGAGGTCCCAAACTTTGGCTTATAGAAGTCCCAAATCTTGACATGTAGAGGTCCCAAACATTATCTTGACATGTAGAGATCCCAAACTTTGGCTTATAGAAGTCCCAAATCTTGACATGTAGAGGTCCCAAACTTTGGCTTATAGAAGTCCCAAATCTTGACATGTAGAGGTCCCAAACTTTGGCTTATAGAAGTCCCAAATCTTGACATGTAGAGATCCCAAACTTTGGCTTATAGAAGTCCCAAATCTTGACATGTAGAGGTCCCAAACTTTGGCTTATAGAAGTCCAAAATCTTGACATGTAGAGGTCCCAAACTTTGGCTTATAGAAGTCCCAAATCTTGACATGTAGAGGTCCCAAACTTTGGCTTATAGAAGTCCCAAATTTTGACATGTAGAGGTCCCAAACTTTGGCTTATAGAAGTCCCAAATCTTGACATGTAGAGGTCCCAAACTTTGGCTTATAGAAGTCCCAAATCTTGACATGTAGAGGTCCCAAACATTATCTTGACATGTAGAGATCCCAAACTTTGGCTTATAGAAGTCCCAAATCTTGACATGTAGAGGTCCCAAACTTTGGCTTATAGAAGTCCCAAATCTTGACATGTAGAGGTCCCAAACATTATCTTGACATGTAGAGATCCCAAACTTTGGCTTATAGAAGTCCCAAATCTTGACATGTAGAGGTCCCAAACTTTGGCTTATAGAAGTCCCAAATCTTGACATGTAGAGGTCCCAAACTTTGGCTTATAGAAGTCCCAAATCTTGACATGTAGAGGTCCCAAACATTATCTTGACATGTAGAGATCCCAAACTTTGGCTTATAGAAGTCCCAAATCTTGACATGTAGAGGTCCCAAACTTTGGCTTATAGAAGTCCCAAATCTTGACATGTAGAGGTCCCAAACTTTGGCTTATAGAAGTCCCAAATCTTGACATGTAGAGGTCCAAAACATTATCTTGACATGTAGAGATCCCAAACTTTGGCTTATAGAAGTCCCAAATCTTGACATGTAGAGGTCCCAAACTTTGGCTTATAGAAGTCCCAAATCTTGACATGTAGAGGTCCCAAACTTTGGCTTATAGAAGTCCCAAATCTTGACATGTAGAGGTCCCAAACTTTGGCGTATAGAAGTCCCAAATCTTGACATGTAGAGGTCCCAAACTTTGGCTTATAGAAGTCCCAAATCTTGACATGTAGAGGTCCCAAACTTTGGCTTATAGAAGTCCCAAATCTTGACATGTAGAGGTCCCAAACTTTGGCTTATAGAAGTCCCAAATTTTGACATGTAGAGGTCCCAAACTTTGGCTTATAGAAGTCCCAAATCTTGACATGTAGAGGTCCCAAACATTATCTTGACATGTAGAGATCCCAAACTTTGGCTTATAGAAGTCCCAAATCTTGACATGTAGAGGTCCCAAACTTTGGCTTATAGAAGTCCCAAATCTTGACATGTAGAGGTCCCAAACTTTGGCTTATAGAAGTCCCAAATCTTGACATGTAGAGGTCCCAAACATTATCTTGACATGTAGAGATCCCAAACTTTGGCTTATAGAAGTCCCAAATCTTGACATGTAGAGGTCCCAAACTTTGGCTTATAGAAGTCCCAAATCTTGACATGTAGAGGTCCCAAACTTTGGCTTATAGAAGTCCCAAATCTTGACATGTAGAGGTCCCAAACTTTGGCTTATAGAAGTCCCAAATCTTGACATGTAGAGGTCCCAAACTTTGGCTTATAGAAGTCCCAAATCTTGACATGTAAAGGTCCCAAACTTTGGCTTATAGAAGTCCCAAATTTTGACATGTAGAGGTCCCAAACTTTGGCTTATAGAAGTCCCAAATCTTGACATGTAGAGGTCCCAAACTTTGGCTTATAGAAGTCCCAAATCATGACATGTAGAGGTCCCAAACTTTGGCTTATAGAAGTCCCAAATTTTGACATGTAGAGGTCCCAAACTTTGGCTTATAGAAGTCCCAAATTTTGACATGTAGAGGTCCCAAACTTTGGCTTATAGAAGTCCCAAATTTTGACATGTAGAGGTCCCAAACTTTGGCTTATAGAAGTCCCAAATCTTGACATGTAGAGGTCCCAAACTTTGGCTTATAGAAGTCCCAAATTTTGACATGTAGAGGTCCCAAACTTTGGCTTATAGAAGTCCCAAATTTTGACTTGTAGAGCTCTCAAAATTTGGTTTGTAGAACTCCCAAATTTTGGCTTGTAGGGCTCGCAAATTTTGACTTGTAGAGCTCCAAAATCTTGTCAGGTAAAGCTAACAAAACTTGGCTTGTAGAACTATCAAATTTTGGCTTATAGAGCTCGTAAGATTTGGCTTGTAGAGCTCACAAAATATGGCTTACTATATTATATTTTTTTAGAAAGAGGAAACAATAAATTCTTTTTTTATTACAGTATTTCCACTCTGAGCGTTTGCATCATTGAAAATTATTGTTATCTGAAATTGGTTTATTGCGAATAAAAAAAAATTTGAACAAAATTATAATTCGACATTTTTTTTTCATTCAACTGAATTAGTGGAATATTACAGTTTATAAACTTCCTTATACAGAAATAACTTGAGAATTTTATATATTTTCAACGAAAATTAGAAAATTTTATCCATTTTTAACGAAAAAAAGGAGAGTATATTTGATATTTTTACACATTTTCAACGAAAATTGGTTTATATTTATAAACCTTATAAATGTTCAACGAAAATTGGTGTATTTGAAAATTTTATACATTTTCAAACGGAAATAGGGTTATATTTGAAAACGAAAATTAGTGTATTTGAAAATTTTATATATTTTCAAACGAAAATAGTGTTATATTTGAAAAGTTCACATATTTCCAACGGAAATTGGGTTATATTTTAAGATTTCATACATTTTCAAACGAAAATGGTTGTGTTGGAAAAATTCATACATTTTCAAAGAAAATCGGTATGTATTTAAAAAAAATTTCAACGACTTAATTAAATACAAATTTGAAACCTTTCAAATTAGGTAGATATTTCGCATTCTATTCCCGGCTTAAAAGTGGGTATCAAGTAGATCCAGCGACTTGCTCTTAAGTTGCGTATCTTGCATTGAAAGAAATAAATTTTACTGAAATTAAGTAGGACTTGACTTATTATTTTTTAATTAGTTTTATTTCTTCTTCTTCTTCTTCTTCTTCTTCTTCTTCTTCTTCTTCTAATTATTATTATTATTGTTGTTGTAGTTGTTGTTGTTGTTGTTGTTGTTGTTTCTGATATACTGTATACCATTAATTATTTAGTATTATTATTACTGTTATTGTGATTCTTTTCAATCTTTTATTAGTTTATTAAAATCAAAGATATTTTCTTATATTTACTAGAAAGTAATACATTGCTAAAAAAGTAGTTCATTTATCAAAATTGAACTTTTTTTTCCATTTGTTGTTAAGAAATTTCAGCTTCACTGAACATTTGAAAACCTCTGACATTTGTTTTTGATATATAAAGTGCTTATTTACTTAACATAATTTTAATAAAATTCTCGTACTGTAAATACATTTTGGGATATGATTACTAAATAGTGGTTTCTCAGTCCACTTGGCCATTGCAAATAAAGGCCTCAGACATGTCCTTCCACTTGCGTCTGTTTATGGTCTTTCTGTGCCAGTCCACACCTGCAAATTTCCTTAGATCGTCAATCCATCGTTCTCTCTTCCTTCCCCTGCTTCTTTTGAGATCTCTAGTGATCCATTTTGTTATTCTTAATGTCCATCAACTGTGTGTCATTCTCATTTTATGTCTTGCCCATGTCCATTTATGTTTCTTACATTTTGTTAGAATATCCTCCACTTTAGTTTGCTCTCATATCAATGTTGCTCTTTTTTGTCTCTTAGGGTTATTCCCATCTTTATTCTTTCCACAGCTCTTTCAGTTGTAACTAGCGTATGTTCTAAGGCTTTAGTAAGGCTTCAAGTTTCAGATACATAAGTTAATACGGGAAGGGCTATCTTACTATATATTTTTCTCTTTAGAGAAAGTGGCATTTTACTTTTCATAATCTCATTTTCTTTACTAAATGCTCTCCATCCCATGCTTATCATTATTTAGATTTTGGTCTCGTGTCCTGGGGAAACAATTAATGTCTGTCCTAAGTACACATATTCATTAACAATCTCTATAGGCTCTTCCATAACTCTAATTTGTCGTCTCTCTGCATTCTCGTTGAATATTATCTTAGTTTTACTCATATTCATTTTCAGTCCTACATGTCTGTTTTCTTTTTTCAAATCTATTATCTTTTGTAATTCCTCGCATGATTCAATAAACACAACTATGCCATCCGCAAGTCTTAAGTTATTAATGTATTCCCCATTAATATTAATTCCTACATTTTCCCGATCTAAATTCTTAAAAACTATTTCTAGTCATGCTGTGAATCATTTAGGAGAAAGGGGTCTTTCTGTCTTAAGTCCTTTTTCAATCTGAATTTTCTCACTATCTTCAACATTGCTGTACCTCCTGTATAGATATCTTCAAGTGTTCTAACATAAGATTCTTCTAATCTTTGTTTTCAAAGGGCTTTCATTACTGCTGATGTTTTGACAGAATCAAAAGCTTTCCCATAGTCTACAAATACCATACATAGTGGTTTCTCATACTCTGTTGATTTTTCCATTAGCTAGTTAATTACATGGATATGTTTAGTTGTTGAGTACCCACTTCTAAAGCCTGCCTGCTCTCTTGGCTGATTAATGTCTAGCTGTCTTTCTATTCGGCCTAATATGATTTTGTAAATATTTTATATATTACGGAGAATATACTTATTGTGGTTAATTTTTTAAGTCTTTTGTGTCTCCCTTTTTGTGAATTAGTTTAAGGATAAAATTTTTCCAAGTTGTAGGTTTGGAGAATTCTTGCAGATATTTTTTGTAGAGTTTAGCAAGTTTTACTAGTATGAAATCTCCTCCATTATTAAATCAATTGTTAGGTCATCTTCTGCTTTGCCTCTAATGTCTTTTAATACTTTCTTTACTTTTCCTATTGTAACATTAGGTACCAGCTCAGATGTCTCATTATTTATATTTGTGAAGTTATTTCTTCTATCACTATGTTATAGCACTTTCTAGAAATCCTCAGGAATTTTTATCGCTCCATCTCTATTGTGGATAATATTTCCATTTTTATCCTTTGAAGCAAACATCTGTTGGCACCCTGTTCCAAGTCTTCTTTTCATCAATTTGATGCTTCTTCCTTTCTTTAGTGTTTCCTCAATTTTGGTCTGATTGTGTTTAAAAATATCTTCTGTTTTTATTGTTTTGGATAGTTCTGCTAATTCTAATTCATCTCTCCTGGATTTTACCCTCATGTCCAATCTTTTCTTTTTAGTTTTCCTTGATCTTGTTTAGGAATTCTAAGACTGATTCCAATACAAATTTTGTTAGATTACTGTTAATTTCTTCTTTACTTGCTTCCATTTAATCATATAGCTAGGAGTACCTATTTTGCATTGTTAAACTAAACTCATCAGATTTTTCTCTTTTTTACATGAGTGTTTATTTTCTTTCTTAAGATGAATTTTTCTCTCTTTCGTTAGATCTAAACAAATTTTGCTATCACCATTCTATGCTCGCTAGACTTTTAACTTAGTTAACACAAACATTTTTAACTAAATTGACTTTTATACTGTGAATAAAACTTATTTCATTTTTCGTTTCTTCATTTGGGCTTCTCCATGTCCATTTTCTATTTTCCTTTTTATGAAAGAAAGTGTTCCTTATTTTAAGATTATTTCTTTAAACAAATTTTACAAGCAT
>NC_090756.1:18533232-18553232 GCF_036898095.1 Palaemon carinicauda | reverse complement strand
GAATTCACTCTCGGTAGCCAACGAAAATAGCGCGCGTTCTCTCCGTGAACGATCATTTTTGGAACGATGTACGAAAGCTTCAGGGAATGCGGTCGGATTTACAACGGTTAGGGAGACGATGCATTTTGAAAACTGGAAGCCGATTTAGGGAAGATCTGAAAAAGCTGGGCGTTGTGGCTTGTTGGGGGGAGGGGGATGGAGGGATAGAGGGGGGTAGGGGGTTATTGGAAGGGGGAGAGGGAGGGGGTAGAGAAATATTCGAGGGTGCGGGAAGCCTCAGACGGAATAGTTTCCAATTGAGGATAATTTTCAATTGTTCCACTTGGTTTGTAGCGAGGCCCCGATTTGCATTTTCAATCAATTCTCTCTCTCTCTCTCTCTCTCTCTCTCTCTCTCTCTCTCTCTCTCTCTCTCTCTCTCTGCAGGTCGCGTTGGAGTACTTCATTTTGTAATTGCTCTTTCAAAAGTCAGTATTTAATCTTTATTTGATGGTCTCAGCTAAGTCGTATTGTTAAGCCATTTTGATTTGAATTTACATTCCGTAGTCTGTTGTAGATGGGATAAAACTATACGTGTGGATAGTGTAATGGATAGTAATCATGTCGTATCTTGTGTAGTTGGTTGACTGCGAAGGGTCGCAGCTAGGGTGTGAATATTTTTGAAAGAAATATTTGGAAAACTACCTAAAATAATTGTAGAACCTTATTTTAAGTTGAGAAACCAGAAAATTTCGATATTTTAGATTTTTAAACGAAAGTTTTCGATATTTCTAAAAGAAATATCTGGAAATCTTGCTAAAATATCTATTCTTAGAACTTTTTATGTTGAGAAACCAGGAAATTAGATATTTTAGATTTTTAAACGAGAGTTTTCGATATTTCTAAAAGAAATATTTGGAAAACTGGCAAAAAATAGTTACTCTTAGAACTATTGTATGTTAAAAAAGTTACAAAATTCAATATTTTAGATCTTTAAACGAACATTTTCAATATTTCTAGAATAAATATTTTGAAAAATACCTAAAATAGTTATTTTTAGAAACATTTTTTGATAGAAAACAACAAAATTATATTATATTTTCTAAACGAAGATTTAACCCCCCCCCCCCCCTTTTTGCCTTTCACATTACACCTCCATATCCGATTCCATTTACTGTATCCTAAAAACAAAATAACAATAAAAGAAAAACAACGAAAACAACAATCCATTTATTCCCACAAAGACACCAGGTCAAATTTCCCCGAGAAACTCGCGCTCGAAATGGCATATTTGTAACGAGTCTCCTGATTGGTTGCCGATGTTCTCATTTTCTTTTTGATTGGCGTCTTAAACGCAATTCTCGAAGTAGATTGGCGCCCAAAATGTGAATCTCTGGGCGGCCATATTGGATATTGGGAGTCGGCTATGATTTGTGGTCAGGGAGTGTCCTGTGGCTGTTTTTGTTATTTGTTGAATAAAGGGAAATCGATGAATATATAAAGTGAATTAGAGGGGCGCTCGGTGGGGAGTAGACTTCCGCCAAGGCAGCTTATTTCTCGACCTTTTCCTCGACCTTGACCTTTGACCTTAACGTATTAATTGGCGTGGATTTTTATACACTCAAATGTGAACAAAGTTTGAAGTCTCTGTGACAACGATGTCCAAACATATGGCTGATTACGTGAATTATCTATTTTGCTTGACCGTGACCCTGACCTTTGACCTTAACATGTATTAATTGGCATGTATTTTCATACACTCATATATGAACCAAGTTTAAAGTTTATGTGACAACAATGCTCAAACTTATGGCTGATTATGTGAATCGAACATTTTGATTGACCATGACCTTGATCTTTGACCTTGACCTTCCAAAATTTAATAATTTCCAGCTGTTGATATAACAGTTAATCCCTGCAAGTTTCATTACTCTACGATTAAAATATTATTGTGGCTTAGGATGCTGTTCACAAACATACAAACAAACAAACACACAAACTCACAAACAGAGGCGAAAACACAACCTCCTTCCAACTTCGTTGGCGAAGGTAATAAATTAGCGTCAGATATTTTGATATGTAGGTGTGAGATATAGTCGTGTTTTATGGTTGTAGGCCTAAGCCTTCGTAGTTTGAATTTGTATAATTGGAGGACAAGATGTTGATTGTTTGAGTAAACGAGAGGAAAAAGGTAAACATATGTGACAGAAGATAGACAGACGGAAGATGAATATATTATTATTATTATTATTATTATTATTATTTGCTAAGCTATAACCCTATTTGGAAAAGCAGGATGCTATAAGCCCAGGGTCTCCTACAAGGAAAATAGCTCAATTAGGAAAGGAAACAAGGAAAAATAAAATATTTTAAGAGCAGTAATAACATTAAAATAAATATTTTTTATATACACTATGAAAACTTTAACAAAACAAGAGGAAGAGATATAACATAGAATACGTGCCAGAGTGTACCCTCAAGCAAGATAACTCTAACCCAAGACAGTGGAAGATCATGGTACGGAGGCTATGGCACTACCTAAGACTAGAGAACAATGGTTTGATTTTGGAGTGTCCTTCTCCTAGAAGAGCTGCTTACCATAGCTAAAGAGTCTCTTCTACCCTTACCAAGAGGAAAGTAGCCACTGAACAATTACAGTGTAGTAGTTAACCCCTTGGTGAAGAATTGTTTGGTAATCTCAGTGTTGTCTGGTGTATGAGGACAGAGGAGAATACAGTATGTAAGGAATAGGCCAGACTATTCGGTATATTAAAAGGTTTAAAGGCCGCTCATGAATGGCAGAGGCAAGGGAAAGTGGCATTGCCTTAGACTCCTAGAGACTGACCACATATATGATCAGCACCTCAGCCCCCTCTCCACCCAAGTTAGGACCAGGGAAAGGCAGGTAATGGCTGCTGATTACTCAGCAGGTATACCTATAGGCTCCCCCAAACTCCCATCCTCAGCTCACAAGAAAAGTGAGGTTGCAGGCACTAAAAGTCGAACGAGTTGGAGCGCGACTCGAACTCTAGTCTGGCGATTACCAGGTCGGGACGTTACCAATAAAAATAAATGTAATAGATATATCAGTATTATGATGTGAATTTTAACAATGTGATCTTCTATATAGTAAATAAACTGTTTTGTATTTCAGTTACGTTTTAGTGAAAAAGTTTGGGGTTTTTCATTAATGAGATTTTACATCGTTATGATAATTAGCTATGAAGAATATAGTAATAAATTAGCTATTCTATAGAAAACTACATTAGTTTTTTAATGATTAGAGAGAATCGAATTGATAATAGTTAGCTAAAGGCTTTGCTGAAGACATTTTTTTTTAACTTTCCTGAAATAGAAATAATTTTTTCAACTGTCCTGAAGTAGAAATATATATATTTTTAAATTGCCTGAAATAGAAAATATTTCATTTTTTTACTTTCTTCAAAAAGAATTTTTTTTTCAACTTTCCGGAAAGAAAAATTATTTTTTTTTAACTTTCCTGAAAAAGAATTAATTTTTTTTACTTTCCTGAAACAAATATTTTTTTTTAACTTTCCCGAAATAAAAAATATTATTTTTAGCTTTCCTGAAATAGAAATAATTTTTTTGACTCCTGAAATAGAAATTATTTTTTTTTAATTTTCCTGAAATAGAAATTATTTTTTTTTAGCTTTCCTGAACTAGAAATTATTTTTTATTTTTAACTTACTTGAAATAGAAATTATTTTTTTAACTTTCTTGAAATAGAAATTATTATTTTTAACTTTCCTGAAATAGAAATTATTATTTTTAGCTTTCCTGAAATAGAATTAATTTTTTTGACTTTCCTGTGATAGAAATTATTTTTTTTAGCTTTCCTGAAATAGAAATTATTATTTTTAGCTTTCCTGAAATAAAAATTATTATTTTTAGCTTTCCTGAAGCAGAAATTATTATTTTAACTTCTAGAAATAGAAATATTTTTTTTAACTTTCTTGAAATAGAAATTATTTTTTTAACTTTCTTGAAATGGAAATTATTTTTTTAACTTTCTTGAAATAGAAATTATTTTTTTTAACTTTCCTGAAATAGAAGTTATTTTTTTAACTTTCTTGAAATAGAAATAATTTTTTTTAACTTTCTTGAAATAGAAATTATTTCTTTTAACTTTCCTGAAATAGAAATTTTTTTTAACTTTCCTGAAATTGCAATTATTTTTTTAACTTTCCTGAAATAGAAATTATTTCTTTTAACTTTCCTGAAATAGAAATTATATCTTTTAACTTTCCTGAAATAGAAAATATTTTTTTTTAACTTTCCTGAAATAGAAATTATTTTTTTTAACTTTCCTGAAATAGAAATTATTTCTTTTAACTCCTGAAATAGAAATTATTTTTTTTAACTTTCCTGAAATAGAAATAATTTTTTTTTAACTTTCTTGAAATAGAAATTATTTTTTTTAACTTTCCTGAAATAGAAATATTTTTTTTTAACTTTCTTGAAATAGAAATTATTTTTTTTAACTTTCCTGAAATTGAAATTATTTTTTTTAACCTTCCTGAAATAGCAATTATTTTTTTAACTTTCCTGAAATAGAAATTATTTTTTTTAACTTTCCTGAAATTGAAATTATTTTTTTAACTTTCCTGAAATATAATATATTTTTTTTAACTTTCCTGAAATAGAAATAATTTTTTTTTAACTTTCTTGAAATAGAAATTATTTTTTTTAACTTTCTTGAAATAGAAATTATTTTTTTAACTTTCTTGAAGTAGAAATAATTTTTTTAACTTTCCTGAAATAGAAAATATTTTTTTCAACTTCCTTGAAATTGAAATTATTTTTTTTAAACTTTCTTGAAATAGAAATTATTTTTTTTTAACTTTCTTTAAATAGAAATTATTTTTTTAAACTTTCTTGAAATAGAAATTATTTTTTTTAACTTCCTTCCTTGAAATAGAAATAATTTTTTTACCTTTCCTGAAATAGAAATTATTTCTTTTAACTTTCTTGAAATAGAAAAGATTTTTTTTTCACTTTCCTGAAATAGAAATTATTTTTTTTAATTTTCCTGAAATAGAAATTATTTTTTTTTAGCTTTCCTGAACTAGAAATTATTTTTTATTTTTAACTTACTTGAAATAGAAATTATTTTTTTAACTTTCTTGAAATAGAAATTATTATTTTTAACTTTCCTGAAATAGAAATTATTATTTTTAGCTTTCCTGAAATAGAATTAATTTTTTTGACTTTCCTGTGATAGAAATTATTTTTTTTAGCTTTCCTGAAATAGAAATTATTATTTTTAGCTTTCCTGAAATAAAAATTATTATTTTTAGCTTTCCTGAAGCAGAAATTATTATTTTAACTTCTAGAAATAGAAATATTTTTTTTTAACTTTCTTGAAATAGAAATTATTTTTTTAACTTTCTTGAAATGGAAATTATTTTTTTAACTTTCTTGAAATAGAAATTATTTTTTTTAACTTTCCTGAAATAGAAGTTATTTTTTTAACTTTCTTGAAATAGAAATAATTTTTTTTAACTTTCTTGAAATAGAAATTATTTCTTTTAACTTTCCTGAAATAGAAATTTTTTTTAACTTTCCTGAAATTGCAATTATTTTTTTAACTTTCCTGAAATAGAAATTATTTCTTTTAACTTTCCTGAAATAGAAATTATATCTTTTAACTTTCCTGAAATAGAAAATATTTTTTTTTAACTTTCCTGAAATAGAAATTATTTTTTTTAACTTTCCTGAAATAGAAATTATTTCTTTTAACTCCTGAAATAGAAATTATTTTTTTTAACTTTCCTGAAATAGAAATAATTTTTTTTTAACTTTCTTGAAATAGAAATTATTTTTTTTAACTTTCCTGAAATAGAAATATTTTTTTTTAACTTTCTTGAAATAGAAATTATTTTTTTTAACTTTCCTGAAATTGAAATTATTTTTTTTAACCTTCCTGAAATAGCAATTATTTTTTTAACTTTCCTGAAATAGAAATTATTTTTTTTAACTTTCCTGAAATTGAAATTATTTTTTTAACTTTCCTGAAATATAATATATTTTTTTTAACTTTCCTGAAATAGAAATAATTTTTTTTTAACTTTCTTGAAATAGAAATTATTTTTTTTAACTTTCTTGAAATAGAAATTATTTTTTTAACTTTCTTGAAGTAGAAATAATTTTTTTAACTTTCCTGAAATAGAAAATATTTTTTTCAACTTCCTTGAAATTGAAATTATTTTTTTTAAACTTTCTTGAAATAGAAATTATTTTTTTTTAACTTTCTTTAAATAGAAATTATTTTTTTAAACTTTCTTGAAATAGAAATTATTTTTTTTAACTTCCTTCCTTGAAATAGAAATAATTTTTTTACCTTTCCTGAAATAGAAATTATTTCTTTTAACTTTCCTGAAATAGAAATAATTTTTTTAACTTTCCTGAAATAAAAATATTTTTTTTTAACTTTCCCGAGATAGAAATAATTTGTTTATCTTTCCTGAAAAAGAAATTATTTTTGTTTACTTTTCTGAATTTTTTTTTTAACTTTCTGGAAATAGAAATGATTTTTTTAACTTTTTTGAATTAGAAATTATTTTTTGAACTTTCTTGAAATAGAAATTAATATTCTTAACTTTCCTGAAATATAGATTATTTTTTTTTTAACTTTCCTGAAAACGAAATTATTATTTTTTAACTTTCCGGAAATAGAAATTATTTTTTTTAACTTTCCGAAATAGAAATTATTTTTTTTAACTTTCTTGAAATAGAATTTAATTTTTTTCAACTTTCCTTAAATAGAAATTAATTACGCGCCAAATTTTGGAAAAAAAAAACTATAGATTCAACTTTTAAATGGATAAAGATTGATATATGGCCCATTTGATTTTTAAATAAAATGTATATCATAAAAACTAAATGTTCAAAGACTATATAATGATCCCAATAATGTTATTATACAAATTTTGTCTTGTAAATTCTTTACTAAACAAATTTAGTTATTTTCCCAATATTAATATCAGATTGAAAATATCTACGGGAATTACACGCCACATTTAACTTATAAAAATCTATATTATAACAAAAGAGAATCATCAACTTTGAAATCCTTGACAGCCGATTAACAACCATGTACATAAGTTCTCGTTTAGCTCAACATAACTTCCTTTGAGAATCATGAGATAGTAGAAGCAATGTATAATCTTTTATAATATTTTCTTATGAGTTGAAATGTACCTGGCGGGTACTCGAATATAGAGGGTAGGGGTTCAAAGTCAGACACGGTAATACAGTACCTAACAAATGGAGTAACCATATTTTTTTTCATTTATTCCTCTTTAGTATTTGACGCTTTGTACTGGACAAGTGCACCCCAAATGTGTGTCGTAGTGGGAAGTACACACACACACATACATATATATATATATATATATATATATATATATATATATATATATATATATATATATATATATATACTATATATATATACACTATATATATATATATATATATATATATATATACTATATATATATACACTATATATATATATATATATATATATATATACACACATATATATATATATATATATATACATATACATATATACATATATATATATATATATATATATATATATATATATATATATATATATATATATCATCATCATCATCATCATCATTATCATCTTCCATAACCAGCGTTGCAGTACAAAGTTCGCAGTCATGTCTTTCCACTCGCGTCTGTTTATGATCTTTCTACGCCAGCTTATACCCACAAACTCTTTTAGTTCGTCAGTCCGTCGTCTTCTCTTCCTTCCCCTGCTGCTTTTGCAGTCTCTAGGGACTCATTCTGTTATTCTTAGTGTCTCTATTGTCTGGTATTCTCATTATAATGTCTTGTCCATTTATTTTTCTTACATGTTAGAATATTTTCTACTTTAGTTTTCCTCATATATCCAAGTTGCTCTTTTTCTATCTCTTAATGTTATGTCCATCATTATTGTTTCTATAGCTCTTTGGGTTGCAACTAGCTTATGTTGTAAGGCTTTAGTAAGACTCCAAGTTTCTGATGCTTGAGTTAATACTGATAAGATCATCTGATTAAATACTTATCTTTTTTTAAGAGAAAGTAGCATTTTACTTTTCATAATCTCATTTTGTTTACCAAAATCTCCTCATGACATGCTTATCCTTCTTTTAATTACGGTATGATGTCCTGGGGAAACAGTTACTGTCTGTCCTAAGTACTTACATTCATTAACAATCTGCTTTCTCTATTCAAATCTTCAATTATCTTTTGTACTTTCTCCCATGATCGTCTAAATAGAACTATGACATCTGCAAATCTTGTATTATCAAGGTATTCCCATTAATGATAATCCCTACAGTTTCCCCATCTAAATTTTTAAAAACTTTTAGGCATGCTGTGAATAATTTAGGAGAGATAAGGTCTCCCTGTCTAACTCCTTTCTCTATCGGAATTTTCTTATCTTTTAAGTATTTTTAGGGTTGTTGTACTTTGTGTAGATATCTTTAAGTGCCCTAAAATCATATTAATCTATTCCTTGTTTTTTGAAATGCTTTCATTACTGCTGAAGACTGACAGAATCAAAAGCTTTCTCATAGGCTATAAATACCATACATAGTTGTTTGTCAAACTCGGTTGATTTTTCCATTAGCTGGTTAATTACATGGATATGGTCACTTCTAAAGCTTGCTGTGTTGGTTGATTAAAATATAATCTTTATAGATATTTTATGTATTAGTAAGAGTAAACTCATTGGTCATCAATAGGACCTACCGGTTTTCAAAAAAATGTTCTAGGAATGAGATCACTACCCTCCTACCCTTCCTTTGATTCCAAGCGGGCGTTGCTGCCAAAATACTGTTAGGTTGACTTGAGACTTTGGATCTTGTTCGAACCACGAACCACGCAAACAAGCACCTTGCCCCTCAGCAGTGAGACTTATAAGATGTAATGCCTTTAGTGCACAATTCCTCCCCCCCTTCTCTCTCTCTCTCTCTCTCTCTCTCTCTCTCTCTCTCCACTCGAGCTTAGAAGGCCAGGAAATTAATATAATTATTTTCATCCCCGGATGATTCCTAAAAAAGATATATAGATAATATAAACAGTTAACATTTATTGTATATAGGCCTACATATGAATAGACCTACATGCACACCGTTTAGTGTATATACGCCTACAAATGAATAGACTTACATGCATACATATGTATGACTAGGTCTTCAACTTATAGACACAAGAAGATCATATAAAAGGCCATTACAGGAATGTGAAACAAACTTTAACGGTCTTGTGCTAGTGACTATAATAGTAGACTCGTAGTAGTTGTTATTCTCAAGTACCTTTAGTCTAGACCTACTACGTAATAGCCCTGTATACCTAGATATATTAGCATTTTCTCTCAGCTCCTTTTAGGCCTATCTAGTAACGGGGTAGGTCAGTTACTTGAAGATTTTCTAGGCTTAGTGGCTAAGTGACATCCATTACATTCAGTTTACCTAAACATACTTGATGATTTAGTTTCATTGCTTGGTTTGAGAGAGAGAGGAGAGAGAGAGAGAGAGAGAGAGACTTAAGGCTATTCCAATCAACATATGGTTTTATGAGATATTAAATGTTAAAATATACAAATTATTCCTCTAATTCTGATTGAACGGAAGGGATAAAAGACCTTGACTTGAATTAACGATATATTAATGACCACTAGATGAAGAGGACCTTCGGAGGACCGAGAGGGCTCAGGGGCTTAGGCACTATCAAAGCTCTTGGCGTCGAGGGCCTTCCCTGGGAGATCGTTCCCCAAAAGGGTCACGTGGTACCCCGGAGCTAAGGGCGCCGCATTACCGCATTAACTAACCTGAGAAGTGCTGAACATTTTACTCAGAAATTTTGTCAAGGGGGCCCTCCCGTCGGAGTCCCCTTCCCTACTGGTTCATCTTGAGCCACAATGCTTCGTCTGTCTCCGAGGGCTCTTTCGCTCAATGCTATTCCTTGTCTTAGGCTCGCGCAGCCGATTTACCTCAAGGCGGAGCAATGCATGCCACGGAAAGGAGGAAGCTTAATGAATCGGTTCCATTGTCCGTCGGAGGATTTCATTACGGGATCGAAATGGCAAGCGAAAAATCGACAAGAGCAGCTTTCCAATTAGTACGAAAGGCTTTGGAAGCCCGCCGAAACCGTCTGGGTCGAGCTAGCGCGGATCCCCTCCGCCTGACATCCTCTCAAAAACTCGGGAAAATCGGTGTATAAAAATAATTTGAATGTGGGCTCGTCTTTAGTGTAATCTTTTTGTGAGAATGCCGGTGACTCGAGTTGAAGAGGATATGTCGAGCGCTCCACACCTTAATTAGGCGGGCCGGGTCTCCCTGCTGGCGTCATTTCCCGCGCGAATTCGCTCTTCCTGAGATATGGCTTCTGTGCTCGTGAGATTCTAACGCTTGCAAAGTTATCCATTTTTCCTGTATTATAGAGTAAAATAGAGACATATCTCTTATCAATGCGGTTAAAACATGACGATTACAATCTCCCACGATAGATTTTCGACCGCAGACGATAGTGGGAGTGAACGATAAGCACCGAGAAGTGAGCGAAGTAAGAGAAGCTACCGTCATTAGTGTCACCCGCTAGGACGATCAGTTCAAGGGTCTACTACCCTACCGCCACCGCCACTTGTCCGCTCGCGTCTCTAGAGAGAGAGAGAGAGAGAGAGAGAGAGAGAGAGAGAGAGAGAGAGAGAGAGAGAGAGAGAGAGAGAAAGAAAGAGGAGGATCATGAGGAGGAAAATAAACAGAGGACAAAAAAAAAAAGGGTTGATATTGGACTAGGGGAGAGAAATCTTAACAAGCAAAGATGGTGATATTTTGGAGGAAGATAAAGATGGTAGAAGAAAGAATTAAAGTAGAAACAGCTAAACGGGAAAGGTTAGATTATAGCCACGTTTAGCTTAACTTGTCATAGTTATATAAAGAGCCTCTGGAGATATTTAAAGAGGGAGAGATTTAGAACCATTTCTATAAATGGTCCCATAAACACTTTCTTAGACCCATGTGGTTAGTTTTAACAGATCAATTTTTTATATATAAATATGTATTTAATTATTTAATGCATTTATCCAAATATGGAATTAGTTTGTGCGTATGCATATGGCAGTATGTATGTGTATGCAATATCCTTGTGCATTATGTATATGAAAGTAGGTCTACGTATATACTTGAAATGTGTTATCAGACTAGAACACGTTTATATACATAAATTGTTTAAAAGTATGTATATGTATATCTAGTGAGTTATTAAGTTTGCATATGTATATATGCAATCATGTATTCATTTGTGATTTGTTTAATAACTTACACATAAGCATACAAATGCATATGTGTGTAGAATGGGTTTGGTGGTTTTAGAATAACTATACAATTGCCTATGTATGGATGCAATATGTATTTCATGCTAGTATACATTTGTATACTTGTCCTGTATTGGAAAGTGTATATAATACACATACGCGAGTAAGCATTTGCGTGTGTGTGTGTGTATATATATATATATATATATATATATATATATATATATATATATATAGTCAGACACGTTGTTCTTTTATGTATAGAGTAGGAGATTATTATTATTATTATTATGATGATGATGATGTTAAAAGGTACCCGTGATAGGTGGTATATCTTAACAATCCATGTTTGCCAACGGTTATATTCGTATAGATGTATGAGCAACTAGATGGAGTAATGAGTGCTCTAGGTCGGGAGGAAATATCCCCCCCACCCCCCCCTAAATCTCGATGAAGCCACTGGCAGCAGGGTGACGGATTGGGTTTAAGGCGATGGACAAACTGTCTCATCGGCTTTACTCCTGATGCCTGGCGGATGATCTTACTAGTATTAGTATGGATCGGCAGGAGTCACTTCTTGCCTTAGTTATTAGGCAGTGCGCATCACAAGGAACTGGCTATCCTTTGATGTATCTAGCCTATTAATCCTCTGAGGCCCTTTGTGTCAATAGGCGTACTAGGAGATGATAATGAAAAGGTACAGTCTGTTATAATAAGCCTTTCAACATATACGCGCACACACACACACACACACATTAATCTATTAATATCTGACCTTGTGGTGTTGTTGGGAATGAACTCGTCTGGCATTCTGAGTGTCCTGAGTTCGGGTCACGGACTGGACCAGTAGAGAGAATTGGAAGCCTTCCCTTTAGAGAACTAGTTTTATGTCGAGTGATGTGGATCGCATCTAGAGAGAGAGAGAGCCTTATTGCCTTATTTTTTGTTTGGGTTCCCCCAGGTCCCTCAGTGTGAGGCACCTCGTATATCCACCAGAGAGTTGCTAATGCATCTTCTGGTGTATTTTGCACCTTCCAGTCTTGGATGGTCTGGGATGAGAGAGAGAGAGAGAGAGAGAGAGAGAGAGAGAGAGAGAGAGAGAGAGAGAGAGAGAGAGAGAGAGAGAGAGTGTGGTGTGTAGACTGGAGATTTTATTTTGGTGTGTAAATTGGTATAGAAGGTAATTGCTAAAATGTGTAAAAAGGACGGTGACCTTATCAGTGTTAAGTACACTTAAAATTTTGCCTTAAACATGATTAAAATTCTGGAATGAATTTTTTTTCAGGCATTTACCGTTTTAGAAACGAACATATATACGTAAAGGAGTGATATTACAGTCGCCAACCTGTAAAAGATAATAACAAAGATGGGTATAAATTACGGTCGGCCGTATTTTACTGAAATATGGCTGAGAACCGTATATTTTTTACGGAGAATTTCCGATTAAAATTTAACTTTGTTGATTTGGAAAATTGGTTCCTAAGTCTGTTATAAATAAAGGTAAAGTTAAAATGTAGACAGGAGAATGACAGAAGATTGATTGATTGAGTGATTGATTGATTGATTGATTGACTTAAAGTTTTCAGGCATCCTGACATCTAAGGTCATTGACGCCGATATCATTTATTTTATATAGAAATTAATAGAGTATTCAATTAAAACCATCAAATTTGAATGTCATTATAGAAGTTGAATAGTTTTCAGAAGACCTGCTTCTGAAATAAATCTAAAAATGCCGCTGGCATAGTACGACACATCATGTCCAAGAATCTTGGCAAGGATGAACCTGTCATCCTCACCTCGAGCCTCAAGCATATATCTATTTCTTGAGTTACTATAATTAGGGCATAAAAAAAATAGACAAGTTTTATATACTCACTTCAATTGGAAAATATAAACACAATTTGCCTTTTATGAAACGAGAAGGACATTGCAGTGGCCAGTCCTTACAGGCAATGCTGATTCCATGTGTATAGTGACGATGAAAACCTATGATATTGATATTCAGAATAGTTTTGATATTGATTGGTGATCGTGATAAGAAATTGCGAATTCTGGTGAAAATATTTGGGAAAATTCCATTATTATTATTATTATCATTATTATTATTTATTTATTTAATTATTTATTATTTATTATTATTATTATTATTATTACTAGCTAAGCTACAATCCCATTTGGAAAAGGAAGATGCCATAAGCCCAAGGGCTCCAACAAGGAAAAATAGCCCAGTGAGGAAAGGAAATAAGGAAATAAATAAACGATATAAGAAATAGATCTCTACGTTCTGTTATTTGTCTATGATATTGATAGTAATTATTAACTTGAAATTAATGAATGAATATTAACAAGTCTGATAAGGTTGTAGGGCAAATGTTTTTCCTTACACGGTCAAGTTATTACATCCACCCTTGGGTAAAAGTACTCTACTTTTATTATCATGCCTAGGATAGAAAAGGCCATTAGATGACCAGTGCCATCGGCCTCTGCAATGATTAAAACATAGATAACTTCATATGAAAGAATCAACGGTGTAGTTTAGGAAGAGAAATACAGATAGAAATAAACGAAAGAAAATTAAATATAAATAAGTAAATAAAGGAATCAAATAAATTATATATAATAGATAATGAATACTATTTTAAATCCCTAAGAAGTTCTATGAATCAGAAAGGAAACTTAAAGAAAGGAAATTTATGAACCACTCTTCCAGAGAAATAGCAGAACTGAACTAAACACAGGTACTAGACCCTAAAGAAGTGTTGGGGTGTCCTCTGTTACATTGCTTACTGGGAGTAAACCAGAAGTTGTTTTTTTTTTAAAGGGTTCTTAACAAGTCCCTGTTACTCATCAAATCGTCTCATTAGTAGTTCTTCTTTATCACGCACAGATGACAAAAGTTGGCCCAACTTTTTAATGAGGTGTAAAGTTGGGGATATGTAATGCTCTTCACTCGCATTTTTAAGAAGAAATTATTTAGACCTTTTTTTTCTGGGTTGAGTCTCAATGCGTATAGATTTTTTTTCGTTTTGGGTATTTTTTATTGAGTTAGGCCTGTCTTTTTTTTTTTTTTTTTATAATATCTGACTTTTAACTGCATTCAGAATCACTCAACATGAAGCCCAGCATCGCGCACAAGCCACATAGCCTTCGGGAAAGCAAAACAAACGAAAAGAGGAGAAGAGGGAAAGAGAGCACCAGGAGTACCAAGATGGCGTCCGGGGGGTTAAAAAAAGAAAAACCCGTATCGCCCCCTCGAGACATAAACAAAGAGCGTAGGAACTCTACATATCTTTTCCCCCAGATATAATGAGATTAAAGACAATTTCCTTCTCAATGGCCGGAGAACTTTATACCCTCTCGAGAGGTAAAGAGGGCCTCCTTTTGACCTCCTTAGTGCCTCATTATAACCTCTGATGTCGGAAGGGAAAGTTGCTGCGTTCAACAAAAACTTTTTCTTGGTAATATTTCTTTTCTAAGCAAAGGAGTGGCTTTTGGCTTTTGGTTAGTCGGACGAAGGAGAGCCCGAACCGAAAGCTTTTAGGTTCGTAGAGACTTTAGCTTTTTTTATAGCTTTTTAGGGGAGTCGCTCAGGCGAGGTAATTTAATTAAGGGGAAGGTTGTTGACAAACAAATGTCATATGGTAAGGAGGGGTTTAAAACTTTGCATTTCTTAAATGCGCAAATTGTAAAAAAAAGGTATTTTTATGTATATGTTTTAAATGTATATTTGTATCTGAGTGGGGATCACTTAACGTGATGAAAAGGTTTGCGTATGACCATGATCAGCTAGGCTGTAGTATAGTCCATTTCTTTTAGCGATGCATATTTGCACCGACTCGCAGCGGTGCCCTTTTTGCTCGGAAAAGTTTCCGGATCGCTGATTGGTTGGACAAGATAATTCTAACCAATCAGCGATCAGGAAACTTTTCCGAGCTAAAAGGGCACCGCCGCGAATCGGTGCAAATATGCATCGCTAAAAGAAATGGACTATAGTCAGGGCCACCCATACTATAGTCAATTCTCTTTAGTGAGGCAGATTTGCACCGACTCGCAGGGAGTGCCCTTTTAGCTCGGCTAAGTTTCCTCCCCCGCTGATTGGTTGGACAAGATAATTCTAACCAATGA
Source organism: Palaemon carinicauda (assembly GCF_036898095.1). NCBI lineage: Eukaryota > Metazoa > Arthropoda > Malacostraca > Decapoda > Palaemonidae > Palaemon > Palaemon carinicauda. The sequence continues at coordinate 18,537,764 of NC_090756.1, read as the reverse complement.
GATAGCAGGAAACTTTTCCGAGCTAAAAGGGCACCGCTGCGAGTCTGTGCATATGCGCCTCTTTAAAACAAATTGAGTATAGGTTGGTCTGCTGTGAGCGATCAGATAAAAATCTCCTTCCATCACGAATCCGCACTGGCCAGCATGGTGATGAAAACTGGAATTTGCATATCTGAGGCCTTTGTCCTGCAGTTGACTAGAAACGGCTGCATTGGAAAGGATTAGATTTTGTTATTTTCATAAGGTTTGAAGTCGCCAGCCTTACACCTTTTTCAGAGACCTAACCTGATGATATTTTGTAATAGGGTCTTGTTATGAATAGTTAACCTTATTCCAAAAGATAAACTGACTATGTTGAATCTCTCTCTCTCTCTCTCTCTCTCTCTCTCCTCTCTCTCTCTCTCTCTCTCTCTCTCTCATTCATATATGAACACCCCACAGGGCACAGGCCACCGAACAGAGGGAGACACAAAAGCTCTGGAGACGCAATACTCCCTGTAAGTGCTCAGTGGAAACTCCCTCCCCCTTCCCCTCATCCCTCCCCCTCTACCCCCCTCCCCCTCCCCTCCCCCCCCTCCCCCTCCCCCCTCCCCCTCCCCCCCCCTCCCCTCCTCCCCTCCCCCTTCTCCTCTCTCCCTCTCCCTCTCCCTCTCCACTTGTAATTTCCCCCTTTTCCAATCTTCATTTCTCTTTGCTTATTCCATCCGTGTCTGCAAACGAGAAATATCACCTGTTCAATACGTGTTTTTTGTTTTTTGTTTATTGCCTTTGTTTTTGTTGTTGATTCTTCATCACCTGTTTTGTGATGCTCTTGCCAGCTCCATGGCCTTGTATACCCCGGCTGCGACCCAACTATAGTTGACTAATCAACGGGAACACTGTAAGCAGAACCAGTTATTGTCCTACCTGTAGGATATATAACTAAAATTATTATTATTATCATTATTGTTATTATTATTATTATTATTACTGTTGTTATTATTATTATTATCATTATTGATATTGTTTATTATTATGATTTATTATTATCTTACATATCTATTATTATTATTATTATTATGATTGATATTATTGTCATCATCATCATCATTATTATTATTATTATTATTATTATTATTATTATTATTATTATTATTGCTTCCCCTCTTAACATGCCATCTCTTACTCCATCTATCATTTCTTCCATATTTATTTCCTAAATTTCCTCATCTTCGTCCTTTTTTAATCTCTTCTCTTCCTTTCCATCTTCTTGTCCAATCCTCTCTCCTATCCACTTGCCTTATGCTTCTTATTCTTTATTCCTTTTCTAGCATTCTTATCTCTCTCTCTCTCTCTCTCTCTCTCTCTCCTCTCTCTCTCTCTCTCTCTCTCTCTCTCTCTCTCTCTCTCTCTCTCTCTTTCTTAATGTCTATCCTTCCATTTCACATTACCAAATTGAAATTGCCTTTTTCTTAATGCAATTTTTTATTTATTCTTCCTTGAGCCTTGTTTATCCTTAGGTTTCAACTTTCCCCATTTTGTTTCTTCTATTTTTCATTTTCATTTCAATACCTACTATTTTCATCACCTACTTCCATTTTTTCTTTTCGTTTCTCTACCAGGTATGTTATTTCCCTTCCATTTATTCTCTACCGGTTATTTTCTTCACCTTCTTCCATTTTTATCGTTTCCCTTTCTGCCATTATCTCTCCTTTCTTCCATTTTCATTTTCTTTCCTTACCTGACATTATCTCTCCCTTCTTCCATTTTCCTTTTCTTTTCCGTATCTGCCATTATATCTCCTTTCTTCCATATTCCTTTTCTTTTCCTATCTGCCATTATCTCTCCTTTCTTCCATTTTCCTTTCTTTTCCTATCTGCCATTATCTCTCCTTTCTTCCATTTTCCTTTTCTTTTCTGTATCTGCCATTATACTCTCCTTTCTTCCATATTCCTTTTCTTTTCCTATCTGCCATTATCTTTCCTTTCTTCCATTTTCCTTTCTTTTCCTATCTGCCATTATCTCTCCCTTCTTCCATTTTAATTTTCTTTCCGCACCTGGCATTCTCTCTCCTTTCTTCCATATTCCTTTTCTTTTTCTTCCATATTCATTTCTTTCCATACCTGACATTATCTCTCCCTTCTTCCATTTTCCTTTTCTTTTCCGTACCTGACATTATCTCTCCCTTCTTCCATTTTCCTTTTCTTTTCCGTATCTGCCATTATCTCTCCTTTCTTCCATATTCCTTTTCTTTTCCTATCTGCCATTATCTCATCTTCCATTTTAATTTTCTTTCATCACCTGCCATTTTCTTTTCATTCTGTCAGCCATCATCTTTTCGTTCTGGCCATCTTGTTATTATTTAGTTTTTTTCCCTTGACTATTCTTTACTTATCAAATCCTCTCTCTCTCTCTCTCTCTCTCTCTCTCTCTCTCTCTCTCTCTCTCTCTGCCAGGCATATTTAGAAACCCCAGCAGAGCAACATTTAATTACGGATGTTTTGAGAGCAAACCCGGCTCTTAAAGGCTCTGGGGGTTCCTAATGAATAACTTGCTCTAGAAAGAGACAGTCCCGTAATGACAGGACTTGAATGATGGCACCGCACAGAGAGAGAGAGAGAGAGAGAGAGAGAGAGAGAGAGAGAGAGAGAGATGCGCTGGATGTGAAATGATGGAGGTTACTGAGTGAATATGAGAGATAGGTAGATAAGTAGATGAATTGATAGAGGGGTAGATAGATAGATAGATAGGGTTGATAGATGGATAACTAGGTAGATAGATAGGTTGATAGATGGATAAGTAGGTAGATAGATTGATAGATGGGTAAGTGGATAGATAGGTTGATAGATGGGTAAGTAGATAGATAGATTGATAGAAGGATGAGTAGATAGATAGGTTGATAGATGTATAGGTAGATAGATAGGTTGATAGATGGATAGGTAGATAGATAGGTTGATAGATGGATAGGTCGATAGAGATATAAATAGATGTATAAGTGGATAGATAGGTTGATAGATGGATGAGTAGATAAATAGGTTGTTAGATGGGTAAGTGGATAGATAGATTGATAGATAGATGGATAGGTAGATAGATAGATAGATGGATGAGTAGATAGATAGGTTGATAGATGGGTAAGTGGATAGATAAATTGATAGATGTGTAAGTGGATAGATAGGTTGATAGATGGATAGGTCGATAGAGAGATAGATAGATGTATAAGTGGATAGATAGGTTGATAGATGGATGAGTAGATAGATAGGTTGATAGATGGATAGGTCGATAGAGAGATAAATAGATGTATAAGTGGATAGATAGGTTGATAGATGGATGAGTAGATAGATAGGTTGGTAGATGGGTAAGTGGATAGATAGATTGATAGATAGATGGATAGGTAGATAGATAGGTAGATAGATGGATAAGTGGATAGATAGGTTGTTAGATGGATGAGTAGATAGATAGGTTTATAGATGGGTAAGTGGATAGATAGATTGATAGATGGATAATTAGATAGATTGGTTAATAGATAGATAAGTGGACAGATGGGTAAGTAGATAGATTGTTTGATAGATGGACGAGTAAATAGATAGATAGACTGATAGATGGTCAAGTATATAGATAGGTTGATAGATGGATGAGTAGATAGATGGATATAGCTTGATAGATGGATAAGTAGATAGATAGGTTAATAGATAAATAGGTTGATAGATAGATTGATAGATGGATAGGTAGATAGATAGGTTGATAGATGGAGAAGTAGATAGATAGATTGATAGATACATGGGTAGATAGATAGGTTGATAGATGGATAAGTAGATAGATACATGGGTAGATAGATAGGTTGATAGATGGATAAGTAGATAGATACATGGGTAGATAGATAGGTTGATAGATGGATAAGTAGATAGATAGCCTGATAGATGGATAGATTGATAGATGGATAAGTAGATAGATAGGTTGATAGATGGATATGTAGATAGGTTGATGGATGAGTAGATAGATACTGTAGGTTGATAGATGGATAGGTGGATATATAGGTTGATAGATAATTAGATGAATAGGTGGATAGATATATGGATCAGTAATATATAAGGGAGAGAGAGAGAGAGAGAGAGAGAGAGAGAGAGAGAGAGAGAGAGAGAGAGAGAGAATGGTACACAAACAGTCGGGAGATTTTGAGAGAGAGAGAGAGAGAGGAGAGAGAGAGAGAGAGAGGAGAGAGAGAGAGCGAGCATGGTACACAGACATACGGCAAATTTGAGAGTTTATGGGAGAAAGAAAGCAAGAAAGGAAAAGAGGAAGTGTGTGTGTGTGTGTGTGTGTGTGAGAGAGAGAGAGAGAGAGAGAGAGAGAGAGAGAGGAGATTCTGAGATTCACTTTTAAGTGCTCGAAAAAAGTGGTGGTCGCTTTTGTAAAGTGGTCCTGCGTGACACTGAATACATAAAGGATTAGCTTCTTGTTTTCTTCATCAGGGTTGGATTGTTCTGGGTGAGAGAGAGAGAGAGAGAGAGAGAGAGAGAGAGTGTGTGTGTGTGTGTGTTTCTTGTATTTATTGG
>NC_090756.1:18524627-18532732 GCF_036898095.1 Palaemon carinicauda | reverse complement strand
ATAACTTGAACAATTTATCCACTCACATTCAAATTTGCGGATAACTTTGACCAATTTTATCCACTCTCATTTTAAATCAGAGGATAACTTGAACAATTTATTCCACTGCTCATTTAAATCAGCGGATACCTTGAACAATTTATACACTCATTTAAATCAGCGGATAACTCGAGCAATTTATCCACTTTCATAATAAATCCGCAGATAACTAGAACAATTAATCCACTCTCATTCAAATCCGTGGATACCTTGAACAATCTATCCACGCTCATTCAAATCCGCGGATAACTTGAACAATTTATCCATGCTCATTCAAATCCGCAGGTGAACAATTTATCCATGCTCATTCAAATCCGCGGAAAACTTGAACAATTTTCCATGCTCATTCAAATCCGCGGATAACTTGAACAATTTATCCACTCACATTCAAATTTGCGGATAACTTGACCAATTTATCCACTCTCATTAAATCAGAGGATAACTTGAACAATTTATCCACTCTCATTTAAATCAGCGGATAACTTGAACAATTTATACACTCATTTAAATCAGCAGATAACTCGAGCAATTTATCCACTTTCATAATAAATCCGCAGATAACTAGAACAATTAATCCACTCTCATTCAAATTCCGTGGTACCTTGAACAATCTATCCACGCTCATTCAATCGCGGATAACTTGAACAATTTATCCATGCTTATTGTTATGGGCGACACAAACTCAGAACTCAACTTCAACCTTTATTCCGTTAACAGTAGTAGTAACAGTAGTAACAGTAGCAGTAGCAGTAGTAACAGTAGTAACAGTAGCAGTAGCAGTAGGTTCATTCCTGAAAGGAATTATTACAAACTTTAAATACTGTCCATTATTAAATAGCCCATAATATTCAATAAGTCATAACGGTGACATGATGTACCTTAATACATCTTGGAAAGCTAATTAAATATAATTTTCTAAACAAGACAATTTCGTTGCCACTTTAAATCACATTTTATCATATTTATAGGACAATCAAATGTTAAATGTCACAAATAAACCAATTTACGCCTTTTAACGCTTAAATGAATAAGACATACAAAACAAATATATACATATAAGTTCGTCAAAAAACTTACATCTGTGTGCCCAAAATGAATCCTTACGAAATATATACAACTGTTCTCCTTGAAAACCTTGCTTGAACTGTCAAAGAGACTTCATAATTTTAGGAAGTAAGATGAAATCGTAATTTGTTTACACCTCTCAACTTTTTAACTACCACTTACAAAATTAACGACATTGTTTTTCCAACCAGATGGGTTTGTGTTTCTGCATTAACATGCTCAGCCTCATAAACAGATTAAACCTGTTTATCAAAATATACACCTACACATGCAGACACAATAAATAACCTTTAAGTTACAATGCAAACTCTTTGAATTCAAAACACTTCCACGATTCACTTATTCACCTAAACAAATTTAAACATCTTCATAACTCAAATAATATATAATATCAAATGATAGGCCATAAGAACAACATAATATCACGTTACATTTAACATGAAAATCCTAGCCTTCAACTAATAACACTAGCTTCTGAATAGGACGGACAATAACCGAAGAAAGTGTCTTAATCTCGGCACTGCGAATTGTTCCTTTGTCATCAGGGTATACTTCTATCACTCGCCCCATTGGCCAGTGATTCCTTGGCTCAATGTCACTCTTTACCAAGACCACATCGCCAATAATTAGATTTCTTCTTGCTTCATTCCACTTTTGTCTAGTCTGTAAAGTGCTCAAATACTCTTTTCTAAATCTTGACCAAAACAGGTTGGTCAGATATTGAACGCATCTCCACCTTCTCCACATGTAAACATCATCCTTTTGAAACAAGCCAGGGGGAGGGATCACATAAGATTTTGGAATCAACAAATGGTTTGGAGTTAGTGGCTCAAGGTCATCTACGCTGTCACTTACAGTGGTTAACGGTCTTGAATTGACGATGTTCTCAACCTCACAAAGCAGAGTCCGTAAACTTTCATCATCTAGCCTTTCACCAAATTCCTTCACCAGTGCAGACAACACTTTTCTAACTGTTCTGATTTGGCGCTCCCAACAACCACCCATGTGGCTTGCTGCAGGTGGATTGAATTTCCATTCAATATGATGATGCGACAAATACTTCTCAATCTTCTTTTCCTCCATCTCATCAAGAGCTGCCTTAAGTTCTCTCTCAGCCCCATGGAAGTTGGTTCCATTATCACATCTGATAACCTTAGGATGACCTCTTCGAGAAACAAATCTTCGCAAAGCATTTATGAAAGAGTCAGATTGTAAAGTGTTTGCAGTTTCAATATGAATTGACCTACTAACCAAGCAGGTAAATATCACACCATACCTCTTTAACTCCTTTCTTCCTTCCTTGATGTAATAGGGTCCAAAGAGGTCAATACCAACATTACTGAATGGTGGTGAAGGTTCCAATCTGTCTGCTGGAAGATCAGCCATCTTTTGACTCAAAGCTGGTTCTTTCAACTTCCTGCAAGTAACACAATGAAATAAGACATTCCTGACAGTTGCATTAGCATTGATGATCCAATACTTCTGCCTTAGATTTGAGAGAACATGGTTTCTACCTGAATGAGCTAATAATTCATGCTCATGTCGTATCAACAATGTAGTCACATGATGCTTCTTTGGTAACAGTATGGGATGTTTGGAAGACTGTGGAATGTCAGACCTTCTTATCCTACCTCCAACCTTCAATAATCCATCCTCAGAATCAATAAAGGGGTCAAGCTTATATATTGGGACTACTCTTGCCAACTGACAATTCCCTTGATAAAGCCTTCACTTCATCACCAAACACCTCCCGTTGAACATACATTATGATTGCCCTTTCAGCATCAGTGGTTACACAACCTCTCCTTTTACCACTAAGGATTGACTTTAGTTGTTGAAATACAGAAACTGCCTTTTGTAACCTTGACCATGAAGAGAAATATTCAATTAATCTTGTAAACCCATGATGTTCTTCAGAAATTGTGACCGCAGACACATGTTCACTCTTATCATCAACACAATCTGCACACACATACTCCTGTGAAGGCAAATAATCAGATGCAATAAATGATGGGCCATGAAACCATTCGTCATACTGCAAAAACTGATGTACACTAATACCTCTTGATGCCACATCAGCAGGGTTATCACTGGAGTTAACATATCTCCATTGCTCAGGCTGGGAGTAGTCCCTTATAACCCTGACTCTGTTGGCTACAAAAACAGGGAACCTTTTAGTGTTGCTATGAATATAGTGAAGGACTGTTGTTGAATCTGTGTAGTACACTACCTTCCCAACAGTAAACTCCAACTCCTTCAGGATGTGTTGAGCAACCTTGACAGACACAGTTGCCGCTGTAAGTTCTAACCTAGGTATAGTCACCACCTTTTTGGGAGATACTCTTGATTTTCCCATGACAAGATTTGACTGAACTTGATTTCCATCGTGAAGAACAAGGTATGCTGCAACACCATAACCAACTGTACTTGCATCGCTGAATAATACAAGACTTGAACCTGTCACATTACCAAACCCACTTGACTTGAAGCATCTTGGTATTGAAAGCTGCTCCAGTAAATGAAGACCTTGTATCCAATGTTGCCACCTTTCAGCTTGAACCTGTCACATTACCAAACCCACTTGACTTGAAGCATCTTGGTATTGAAAGCTGCTCCAGTAAATGAAGACCTTGTATCCAATGTTGCCACCTTTCAGCTGGCTCATCTGGAATCCTCTCATCCCAGTCCAAACTCTCAACTTGACACAATTCTTGTAACAGTTTCTTGGCCGGTAAGATGATTGGAGAGAGCAACCCAAGGGGATCATATAATGATGAGATAGTTGATAACAATCCTCTTCTGGTGAATGGATTATCCTTGAGCTCAATTGAGAACTTGAATGAGTCTTCTTTAAGGTCCCATAACATTCCTAAGGCTCTTGTCATTAAACTCTCCAAGTCAAGATTAAACTTGTCACTTTCAACCGAACAATCTTCAGCAGGCAAAGCTTTAAGGACATCACTTGAATTGCTGACAAATTTAGTTAACCTAAATCCTCCTTCACCAGTTGCAGATACCAAATCCTTCACCAACTTCACTGCTGTAGGAACATCAGCGCATGACTTCAAACAGTCGTCAACATAGAAATTGTGCCTTATGGTGTTGCCAACAGTTGAATCATACTTCTCATCTGCTTTGTCTGCTGTGGCCTTCAATGCAGTATTTGCAATACTCGGTGATGAGATTGCTCCGAAAATGTGAACAGCCATTCGGAATTCTTCAAGAGGTCGATTGATGTCACCATTAGGCCACCACAAGAATCTAACATAGTCCTGATTCTCAGGTGGAATCTTTATTTGAAAGAACATAGCTTCAATATCTCCAATGAATGCATAAACCTCCTGCCGGAATCTAATGAGTACTCCCGTCAATGAATTGGTGAGGTTTGGACCCTGTAGCAGAACATCATTTAATGACACACCTTCAAACTTGGCACTACAGTCAAAAACAACCCTAATCTTCCCTTTCTTGGGATGAAAAGCTGCATGATGAGGAAGATACCAAACAGGAATCTTATTGACCTCATCATCCGGGATCTTGTAAGCATAGCCTTTTTCAAACAACTTGTTCATGAATGCTGTGTACTGCTGTCTGTACTCTTCACTATTCTTCATCTTCCTCCTTTGCCACTTAGCTCTGCTAACAGCCTGCTTCTTATTGTCAGGAAGATTCACATTGGGATCTCTGAAAGGCATGGGTAGCTGAAAGTGACCATCTCTAAATTCAATGTCATCCTGACACCTTTTCACAAATCTTGTGTCCTCAAAAGATAAGCCACGCTCATCAGGAACTGACCCAAGATCCCTTTCTGAAAAATCTAACTCAAAGTACTTCCTAATACTTTCAACAGTAATACAGTCAGTAACATGTTGAACATCAGATACAAGTAACCTGTGACATGAAACCCCATTTGAACTAACCTTAACATGTACAGGCCCATTAACTGTCCATCCATGCAAATATCTTACTGCAAAGGGGCCATAACCTGAAGTGGGTACAACCTCTAAAGGTTGTAAAGCTGTTGGACAGTTACTACCTATCAAAATTCCTATGTCTAACTCTGGCTGATACACTGGAATCTTATTAATAACACTTGATAAATGAGGCCAATCCTTTAACACTTCATACCTTGGAATTTGATCATGATTAACAGGAATATCCTTTTGTGTGAATACCTTTGGTAATACAACATCATTATTACCATGTATATCAGCAACAACAAGACCATTCACAATAAAGGTTTTAACCGTATCAGTCCCATGCATTGTTTGCAACTTGATAGCTGTTTCAATACCTTTACATTTTAATTGATCCTTGATACTATCTTTAATGAAACAACCTGTACTGCCCGTATCATAAAAGGCATAAGTTTGTACTACATTGTCGCTACCCTTTACACGTAATTGCACAGGCAAGATTGATTGCAACACTGTATCAGAAATTGTACATGCAGAAGACCTCACATTACTTAGAGTCTGAGTATTACCTTGACCTGGAGTGCGACCTTCACCTTGAGTACCATCTTGACCCTTAGCACAACCTTGACCTGTACTTTCAGACTGTGCACTAGCTTGTGACACAATTGCACTGTTGCTGTCAAGCATCCTAAAATTCTCAATGTGCAGAGTGGTAGGATGCCTTTTATTACATGTCTTGCACTGCCGTCGATTGAGACACCTTTTTGAAGTGTGGTTATTGCCCAAACAACTGAAGCAAAGACGGTTGACTTTAACAAATTCTCGTCTATCATCCACACTCCTGTGCAGAAATTGAGGGCACTCCTCAAGGTCATGATGACCACTACAGAGTTGGCATTTCCTAGTATACTGGTTGACAGAATTTGATGGTTGCACTGTCACTGCAAACGAATTTTGCTTGGTCTGACTTGTGCCACGATTTGCCTTTGCCTTTGAAAAAACACACACTTTACCCAAAGCTTCCCTGCTGAATACAGGATCCATTGCTGCCTCTGCTGCATTCTGCACAAATTCCACTAATGTGGGGAAACACACACAAACACCTTGCTTCCTGAGCTTTATCACATGATCCAACCACTTATTTTGAATATACACTGGCAGCTTTGAAATCACCCTCTGAAGGTTTGGCGAATCATTCAAAACCTGCATGTTTGATAATGACTGCATGGTATGATTACATTTCACAAGATATAAAGCATATTCCTGCAAGGATTCACTGTTATCACCTCTCACTTGTGGCCACTTGGTTAGCTTGTCTATGTATGCCATGGAAACCTTGTATGGATCTCCATACACTTTGTCCAGAAGTCTTTTTGCTTCAATGTATCCTTCAGATGCATTCATAAACATGCACCCAGCTATGAGTGACTTAGGCTTTCCTTCTAGATGCTGATTTAAGAAATACAGCCTGTTGGAGTCTGATGTGGTGTGTGGCACGATGCGGTCATTAAATGCCAACATGAATGATGCATATTCTAGAAGATCACCACAAAACTTGGTCACTTCAGCATGAGGCAGCATCATAGCCGCTGCTAACTGTTGCTGACTTTGGTAGTATGACTCTGGGGCAGGTGCCATGGGTAGAAAAGGCATGGTCACATTGGGTTTATTTTGATGCACATTGTGACTGGGAACAAATACTGGTGTTTCAGGGTTTAAAACTTTGTCTGTCGATGGAATAACTTCTTCCTGGAACACCTTCTCCCTCGCCCTTGCTGCTTCAATTTCACCATCCAACTTTAACAAATCTTCCTTGGCTTTTAATTCTGCCTGTTGTTGGGCTATTTCTGTTTGTTTCTCAAGCAGTGCCTCTGTGCAAGCAAACCAGCTAACTTTGCCTTCTCCTGTATGAGAGAAGACTTTACACTTGATGCCGTGCTTTTAACTGACCTCCTGGATTTATGTGACCTGCTTCGCAGTGAAGATCCGTCCATAGAATCCTGCAAATTTGCTTCTGTTGTGGCTATCCATTTATGCACCTGTAATCTGAATCCTATGGCAGACAATTCGTTATCTTCAAACCTTTTGATTTCTGACTGGTGCTCATTGACAGGTAGTTGAGACAAGTAATCACTGTGGCAGTCTTTGTACTTCTTTAACCCTTCCTCAAACTCCTCCATGCCTGTCTTAACTAAATGGAGATTATCAGGCTTCTCCATACACTTGCTGACCTCATTCCGTTTCTTTGTGAGGGCAGAGAGAGCAGCAGTCTGCTTGTTCTTGAGGGTGCGTAACTTCTCCTTGGCGTCACCATTGTCTTCTACGTTGTCCTTCTGATCCGTACTCATGTTACAGATGAATGAACTATTGTTATGGGCGACACAAACTCAGAAACTCAACTTCAACCTTTATTCCGTTAACAGTAGTAGTAGCAGTAGTAACAGTAGTAACAGTAGCAGTAGCAGTAGTAACAGTAGTAACAGTAGCAGTAGCAGTAGGTTCATTCCTGAAAGGAATTATTACAAACTTTAAATACTGTACATTATTAAATAGCCCATAATATTCAATAAGTCATAACGGTGACATGATGTACCTTAATACATCTTGGAAAGCTAATTAAATATAATTTTCTAAACAAGACAATTTCGTTGCCACTTTAAATCACATTTTATCATATTTATAGGACAATCAAATGTTAAATGTCACAAATAAACCAATTTACGCCTTTTAACGCTTAAATGAATAAGACATACAAAACAAATATATACATATAAGTTCGTCAAAAAACTTACATCTGTGTGCCCAAAATGAATCCTTACGAAATATATACAACTGTTCTCCTTGAAAACCTTGCTTGAACTGTCAAAGAGACTTCATAATTTTAGGAAGTAAGATGAAATCGTAATTTGTTTACACCTCTCAACTTTTTAACTACCACTTACAAAATTAACGACATTGTTTTTCCAACCAGATGGGTTTGTGTTTCTGCATTAACACTCATTCAAATCCGCAGATAACTTGAACAATTTATCCATGCTCATTCAAATCGGCAGATAACTTGAACAATTTATCCATGATCATTCA
>NC_090756.1:18517127-18519627 GCF_036898095.1 Palaemon carinicauda | reverse complement strand
TATCTGCAATTAAAATACATAAACTAAAATATTATCTGCAATGAAAATACATAAACTAAAATATTATCTGCAATGAAAATACATAAACTAAAATATTATCTGCAATTAAAATACATAAACTAAAATATTATCTGCAATTAAAATACATAAACTAAAATATTATCTGTCAATTAAATATGACGTAAACACATATACAATCTGTCAATAAAACGGGTCATGGTCATTTCCCTCAGTGTACCGAGTGAGCCCTGGTGTCCACAGAATGCAAAATTCCTGATTTTAAGATCACTACCAAAATAGACCCTTTAAAGTCTCCCCAAGAGCCCTGAGGCTGGCCACCAGCCCCAAAAAGGGGAAGGGCTCTCCCATCACCCGCTGGGGAATAACTCGCCTCTCTTTCGAGGGGAAACAAGAGGGGAACAAGAGGGGACCTGAAGGTGTTTCATCGTATTCCCCTCGAGACGGTGAAGAGGGATCGAAGGACACCTCATCCCCCACTTAACAAGTCAAAGATGGTTAGGGAGGGGAAGGGGGAAGAGGAAAGGGGTGAGGGGAGGTAAGGCTCTTCAACCCCTCTCTGTGAGAGATCAACTTTCTCAATCCTCAGGGGACCAGACTTTCCTCTCAATTTCTAACCCCTTTCGTTGCTCGGGCCATTATACTCAAACTCATTTCATAATTGACTCTCAGACTTTTCTTTTGATCATTTTTTTCTGAACTTGTGCATTTTTAAGTAACATTTATAATGTGTTTTTTTTTTCGAAAATTTTAAAAGTTTCATTTTAACATAATGATAGTTTTCCTTGGATATATATTTATATTATATAGATTTTATTCTTGATTGGAAAATTTCCTTTTAAAACTGGAAGCAAATCTATTTTGAACTTGTTGACATAAATCTCTCTACACAGTTTATATATGACAGGTCTATATTAAATTTTTCACTGGTCTTAAAATACTTAATATTATCTATTCATTACTTCTCATATGGAGTTTACCTATTTCCTTATTTTCTTTCGTCGATGGGATATTTTCCCTGCTGGAGCCATAGGGCTTATAGCATCCTACTTTTCCAAATAAGAAAAGTAGCTTAGAAAATAATAATAATAATAATAATAATAATAATAATAATAATAATAATAATAATAATACTAAGAACAACCTTCTACTATATTTCATATTTTCTTCTGCATGTTTTGAAAACTACAAAATTTAATACCTTTAAAAAATTTTTGAAATTATTATTAAACTCTCTTATAACTTCCATATTTTGCCCATCTTTATTTCCATTTATTCTTAACGTTTTTTCTTAATAAATTACTAATAACATCGTGTCTTCATTAAAATTCATAGATTTTTAAACTTTTCTTGCATTTCTCCCAAGTTTCATACTTATTTTTTTTTATATATATATTACATATCCCACTCTATAAAAGACAATTTGTACCATGTACGTGCGGTACACACTCGTACACAGTAGGGGTATTTCTGTTTTATATATATATGTATATATATACATATATATATATATATATATATATATATATATATACATATATATATATATATATATATATATATATATACTGTATATATTTAGCAAAAGGTAAGGAGGTGTATGTTGCGTTTATGGATCTAGAGAAAGCGTATGATAAGAGTTGATAGGGAAGTAATGTGGAATGTGATGAGGTTATATGGAGCTGGTGGAAGGTTGTTGCAAGCAATGAAAAGTTTCTACAAAGGTAGTAAAGCATGTGTTAGGATAGGAAATGAAGTGAGCGATTGGTTTCCGGTGAGAGTGGGGCTGAGACAGGGATGTGTGATGTCCCCTGGTTGTTTAACTTGTATGTTGATGGAGTGGTGAGAGAGGTGAATGCTCGAGTACTTGAACGAAGATTGAAACTGGTAGGCGAGAATGATCATGAATGGGAGGTAAATCAGTTGTTGTTTGGGGATGATACTGTACTGGTTGCAGACGCGGAAGAGAAACTTGGCCGATTAGTGACAGAATTTGGAAGGGTGTGTGAGAGAAGGAAGTCGAGAGTTAATGTGGATAAGAGTAAGGTTATGAGAGGTACGAGAAGGGAAGGTGGTGCGAGGTTGAATGTCATGTTGAATGGAGAATTACTTGAGGAGGTGGATCAGTTTAAATACTTGGGGTCTATTGCTGCAGCAATGGTGGAGTGGAAGCAGATGTACGTCAGAGAGTGAATGAAGGATGCAAAGTGTTGGGGGCAGTTAAGGGAGTAGTAAAAAATAGAGGGTTGGGCATGAATGTAAAGAGAGTTCTGTATAAGAAAGTGATTGTACCAACTGTGATGTATGGATCGGAATCGTGGGGAGCGAAAGTGACGGAGAGACAGAAATTGAATGTGTTTGAGATGAAGTGTCTAAGGAGTATGGCTGGCGTATCTCGAGTAGACAGGGGTAGGATAAAGTGGTGAAGGTGAGAATGGGTGTAAGAAATGAGTTAGCAGCTAGAGTGGATATGAATGTGTTG
>NC_090756.1:18502127-18509627 GCF_036898095.1 Palaemon carinicauda | reverse complement strand
GGCACCCAAGACTGATAAGAAACACAAACACGAACATACATACACACATCCACACACACACATACATATACATATATATATATATATATATATATATATATATATATATATATATATATAGGAGATTAGAGAGAGAGAGAGAGAGAGAGAGAGAGAGAGAGAGAGAGAGAGAGAGAGACTTTACCTTCTGACAACATTTTCTAATGGATTACTTTATACAACGCAATTCCGATAAGATTAACTGTCAGAATATGAAAAGAATAAATAAACATCAAATATCAGTATTTTTTCTCAGAACTGTGATCCCCAAAACGGCATTGCTTATATATGAAATTGATTTTTATTATAGAAAACATCAATTTGGATTTATCAGTTGGAAAAATAATACCAATCCCACTGTGAAGGGGGGGGGGGCAGATGACTCAGACAATTTAATCACATCAAGTTGAGTTTAATAAAAACTCAACTGGGGTCTTTCGTGTCACGGTTTCCCTCTTTTGAGTTGGGTAGGGAGACAGGAACAAAGGAGAAGGTTTGTTTACGTGTTTTGATGAGATTAAAATAATAAAGGAAAATCAATAAATAAAGGTAAGTTCACGCTAATGGAGGGAGAGGGGGAGTTCCCTTTAACTGAGGAGGAGGGGCTAAGAAAACAAAGTAAGTGTGACAGCAGATTATTATTATTATCATTATTACTAGCCTAGCTACAACCACGGTTGGAAAAGAAGGATACTATAATTCGAAGGGCTCCAAGAGAGATAAATAGCCCAGTTAGGAAAGGAGATATGGAAAAAAATAAACTATGAGGGAAGTAATGAGCAATTAAATAAATTATTTTGAGAACAGATCAACATTAAATTAGATCTTTCATATGCTATATAAACTATAAAAATTTAAAAAAGACAAGAGGAAGAGAAATGAGATAAAATAGTGTGCCGAAATGTATCCTCAAGCAAAAGAGAGAGAGAGAGAGAGAGAGAGAGAGAGAGAGAGAGAGAGAGAGAGAGAGAGAGAAGGTGTATTCACTCCTCTCGAGTAAATACCCAAGTTCGATCCCTGTTTATTTTTTTTTTTTTTTTGGGGGGGGGCAATTCTGCTTCATACAGAATAAATGGTTCCTCTCTTGACCTAAACAGTAAGCCTAATGTCTAGGTTTAAATAGGTCAAGGGCAGGTCAAGGCAGTGTCACAGAGTTCAATATGATCTGAGCATATATATATACCAGTACAGTCCACGACCAAGGTCTCTCTCGACCCAAGCAAGGACCTGGGAAGGCCAGGCGATAGCTGCTGGTGACTCGGTAAGTAGTGACACGGCCCTCTAAACCACTCTCATCCAATGTTCAAAAGGAAATTCTATTAAACCGAAAGCGAGGCTCGAACTCAGAACCAACAGATTATGCGACATCAATAATCATCACACAGCTGCCACCACCTGGTACAGTAGTTAGTTCAGTGATTCTCAAACTGGGTGCCATGGCACCCTGGGGTGCCATAGACAGCGCTTAGGGGTGCCGCAAAATTTTCATGAGTTTTTTCTTGGCTAAATCGTCTTAATGAACATTTGAAAAAAAAAAGTTTTCAAAAGTCTTCATATAATTATCAGTGTAGGTAGGAAGTTACATGCTCAAAAATTTCTCACAAATAGAGGTTGATATTTCCTTTGCTATACTTGTACAATACAACAACAACTACTACTACTACTACTATTATTGCTAATGATAATAGTAATATTAATAATAAGTAATGATAATAATATAACAACAACAACAACAATAAGAACAACAACAAAAATAGTAATAATTAAGTGTAACAGTCGACTCTGTTCATATTCGCATTTTTGTTTATACTCGTTGCCCGTCCGATACGTGTTCGGTTCTCGTTGGCTTTATATAACCCCAGTTTTCCACTCCCGAGTCATTGAGGCATAATACCTCAAGGCATAAGTTCTTTGCTCTTTTTGGGATTATATTACAGTTGTTTCGAACAGTATCGTGCTTCTAACATACCGTCCGATGAATAAGTTTGTCATTAAGAAGAGAAGACACGAAGTTAGTGGTGAGGGTGAAGAAAGGGACGAAAGTGGGTTTGTGAGCGAAAAGGATTTGGCCATTCCAACAGCAAGTAAATCAACTTCAAAAAAGGCAAGAAAAATCGCTCCTACTTGGATGATTATTTAAGTTTTGGATTCTTCTGGTGGGGTGATGAATTAGCTAATGAAGCAATGGTACCCAGTAAATTAAAGAGGCATTTAACTCTGAAACATAATCATCTTGCTAACAAGTCTCGGTCCTACTTTGAAGGACTTTTAAGTGAGCAAAAACAACAGAGTGCGATGCTTTCTAAGAAAGTCAAAGTTGCTGATAAAGCACAAGAGGCCAGTTACTTAGTTGCAGAGTTAGTTGTTAAAAGCATGAAACCTCATACAATAGCAGAGACTCTGATTCTACCTGCATTTAATGCCATAGTAAAAACAATGTTTGAAAGTGAAGCAGAAAAAGAAGTGAGGAAAATTCCCGTTTCTGA
The DNA here is from genome assembly GCF_036898095.1 of Palaemon carinicauda. Lineage (NCBI taxonomy): Eukaryota > Metazoa > Arthropoda > Malacostraca > Decapoda > Palaemonidae > Palaemon > Palaemon carinicauda. Next base: position 18,507,102 of record NC_090756.1, on the reverse strand, counting down.
TAGTACCATTGGCAGACGGATTCATGATATGTCAGCAGACATAGAGGAAACTGTATGTACATCTGTGAAGGAAAGTGAAATGTTTGCACTTCAGGTAGATGAGTCCACAGACATTGGAGGTATGGCTCAATTACTGGTATTCGTTCGGTACATTCATGATGTTAAAATATTGAACCAATTCTTTTGTTGTAAAGAACTTAAGGAAACTACAACAGGCAATGATATTTTCTCTACATTAAGTGAGTACTTAAAATCAGTTGGTTTGACCTGGCAACATGTATTGGGATTTGTACAGATGGGGCACCTGCCAGGATTGGCTCAATTAAAGGATTTGTGTCATTAGTGAAGAGAGAAAACAGCAGTGTGATAACATCACATTGCTTTATTCATCATGAAGCGCTGGTTGCAAAGACAATTAGCAATGATTTAAAATCTGTACTGGAAAAAGTTGTAAAAATGGTGAACTTTATAAAAAGTCGACCGCTGAAGTTTCGTCTGTTTACAAAGCTGTGCGAAGAGCTTGAGGCAAAACATTTGAACCTTCTTCTACATACGGAAGCACGATGGCTGTCCAGAGGGAAAGTATTGTCACGAGTATGCGAACTGAAGGAAGAGATGCTTACTTTTTCACTCTTGAACAACAAGAGGAATTCTGTGATTTACTGGCAGATGATACTTGGTGTGCAAAATTGTCTTACTTAGCTGACATCTTTGAACTTTTAAACAAGGTAAATGCCAGCATGCAAGGAAAATCAGAAAATGTTTTATCTTCCACTGATAAAATTAAGGCCCTGAAAGAAAAACTGCAACTGTGGGGTGGCAAAGTAAAAGAAGGCAATTTGGACATGTTCTCACATGTTGCAGTAGCAGCAAACAGTGGTGAGATAATACCCATTATTTCTGAGCATCTTGCAGTACTGGAAAAACAACTTCAGCACATTTCCCAGATATATGCACTGAAAACTATGACTGGATAAGAAACCCATTTGTTGCATCTATATCTACCCAATCTCAGCTACCCTCATGGAAGAAGAGCAGTTAGTGGAATTGCGTCATGATCGTGATCTAAAGTTATTGCACATGCAGCTGCCTCTTGACGAATTCTGGGTTCACATCAAAACTAAGTATCCTCATGTTGCCAAAAAAGCTCTGGTAATGTTAATCCAGTTCTCTACTTCTTACCAATGTGAGTTGGGGTTTTCTGCTGTAGCAAACATTAAAGCCAACAAAAGAGAAAGGTTGAACACTCTTGAGGAAGAAATGAGAGTATGTTTGTCCACCATTCAACCCAATGTGAAACGGATCTGTCAATCACATCAAGCACACACATCTCACTAAAATAGATTTGTTTTTCTTCTTTGCTTAAGGGTGATTACCATTATCTTTTTATTTAGTCTGCATTCATAACTCTTAACTTCAAATCTTCTAATATGCTCTTTGGATGTCTGCATTGTACGGTGGTGCTGGATTTGGTTTGATTATGGATGATAATAAAAATAATAATAATGTCTAGTGTTTTATATAGCGACGTTTCTCCTTAATGGATTCAAAGTCGCTAGTACAGTAATTATATTCATCAAATAAGTTAATTCATGAGATATGGTAGGGTGGTGAAGAATGGGTGCCACAGTAATGGTTACATCAGATTAGGGTGCCATCAACTGAAAAAGATTGAGAACCACTGAGTTAGTTGAATGAGGGAAGAGGGGGTGGGGGGGTGGGGGGGGAGGGGACAGCAGCAGACAGGAGAAGCTTACGACATCATCCCAATAAACTCGCTTAGAACCATATTTATTAATAATTGTATGTTGTGGGGTATGGCTTTTAATAATCTCAAGTTTTCCTGTGTGATATCTTAAGAAGTACAAAATTGCAATGTTTTCATGTTGAACAAGCTGACATGGGTCTGTGTTCACAGTTTAAAGTATGAAGCGTATGGCATCTATTTTATCGTTATTACAAACAGACAAAAGTGAATATATATTAAACGGAAATTTAAATCAACAACTATAAATAACAACCTTTCATAAAATATATCTTAAAAGCCTGGCATTTTATCCCAGATACAAAACAAATAAGAGTATTGATTAAGAAATTAATAAAGTTTTAAAAGTAGGTTAGAGACGAAAATACCACAGGGAATAAAATCTAATATTACTTTATAAGTAAGAGATATCACTATATCACAGGTCAAATACATTTAATATCTAGTGTCTTGCCCAGCGGGTACTTGTTATATTTATTCACTTTACTCAGCTTCGGAGTAGAATGTTGATCTTTGCTGACGAAGTGGACAAAAGTTATTCAAATCACTAGATTTTTTTTTTATTTCATGGCTCTTAGTTGGTTACCTATTTACTTTACTTTATCTTTTTTTTTTTCATATTTTCCTATTTCTCTTCTTGAGGTTATTTTTTACAGTTTATTGATAGTTATTAGAGATATTGCTATATAATAATAATAAAAATGATGATGATGACGATAATAATAATAATAATAATAATTATAATAATAATAATAATAAATAAAATAATAATAATAGAGCTACTGATGGATTTCAATTTCATTCACAGAGATGATAATAATAATAATAATAAACATAACAACAACAACAACAATAATAATAATAATAATGATAATAATAATAATAAAATATCATCATCATTATTATCGTTACTGAGATATTAAAAACCGCAGAAAATTCCTTTAAAACAAAATTTTGAATCATCACTTATATAAACCAACAAATTGCATCCTAATGCATTCGCCATCTTCACCCAAAAGGAACTACTAAGGAAACGCACATACAAAGAACATACAAACAAACGCACATGGAAAATAACAAACCATATCACAACCAGAACAGCAAAAGTAATTAAACATTCATTAATAAAATGTACAACAGCCGCAGATAATACAATCATAAATCACATTTCAAGTTACAGGAAATGACAACATTCAACCACAAATAATACAAAAATACAAAAATACAGGAATACAAAATTACTACCCTCAGGAAACATGACGTATAACGAAGAGAAACTGGAGTAAGATGATAAAAAGGGTAATAAAAAAGTGAATAAATAAACCTGGAATAACACAGGAAAGGCAGCAGGTGAATTACCTGGATGTGTCTGGATCCAGATTCTCATCATAATTCAAAAGTTGCATGTTGCAACTGATAGACCTTCATGGGGTAAACAGACCTGAGAAATGTGAGGAAAGGAAAGTGTATTGTTTGCTCTTACGATTTTCCCGTTTTTTTTTTTCGCTTTGTTTATCATGTCATTTTCCTTGTCATGGTTTATTTTTCTTTGTATTATTTTTCCCTGTTTGAGTCTGTGTCTTCGTCAGGTAGTAATATACTTTCTTTTTTCAAGGCATTTTCGAGTATTAAATGCAATGAATTATAATTTTATTTCTAATTTTTTTTTTTTTTTTTTGACCTTTGATTTTTTTTTCAGGGTGGGGACTTTACTCTGTTATAAATTCGCAATAAGTAAAATTTACTACAAAAAATATACTGTAAAATCATATGATTAAAATAAGGAAAATGGCAACTTTATGTAAATACAAAAAATAACCTTTATTTAAAGAGATTTGTGGCTACACCAAACTTTGCATTACTTTAACTAATGGTTAACTTTTCGACCTATTCCTTCCATGGTTAGTTATCTAACTGTCCTCATTCTCCTTTCACCCATCTTTGCTACTTTCTTTAACGTTTATCCTTTGTTATACTTTTTCCTTCCTTATATAGTTTCATTTGTAGGACGTACACCCCCAAGAGCATGTTGCAGGATCCGTTAATCTTAATGGCATTACATAGCATAAAAAGCAAATACAAACACACACACACACACACACACACACATATATATATATATATATATATATATAATTATGTATATATACATATATATATATATATATATGTATATATATAGATACATATATATATATATGTATGTATGTATGTATATATATATATATATATATCTATCTATCTATCTATCTATCTATCTATCTATATATATATATATATATATATATATATATATATATTATAAAATGGCTCCCGTGTCTGGGAACCAACATATAATATTATATATAACAGCTGGCAAGCTATACAACCTCTCGAGTTCCAAACTCACCTGTTTTTTTTTTTTTTTTACCTTAAATCTGTTACACTTGAAAATATTAATACCCAAGCTCTAAGAAAGTTATATAACTCCCGGACAGCAATATTTAAAAACACTGAATATTCAAAGGTCTCTTAAATACACTCAAAACAAAACTCGGTAATTATAACTAAAAATTATTCAAAACCACCTCTTACTATGATTCTTTAACAGGGATACGAGATTCCTATGATTCTTTAACAGGGATACGAGAGAGTACTGAAATAAACTATGGTGATTGAAATAATACGCAATTTACATACCAACTTTACACATACATGAGAGGAGCTCACATTAGGAGCTGGCTATTCACCTCAAATACACAAGTGAAATATATAAATAAAATACATTAATAGATTATTTACTCTACACTAGACCATTTTCGTAAGAATATATATATATATATATATATATATATATATATATATATATATATAGAGAGAGAGAGAGAGAGAGAGAGAGAGAGAGAGAGAGAGAGAGAGAGAGAGTTATCTTAAATATTGACATATGAAATAATCTATTATTGATCTATTTATAACAGTCATTAATGGCTTATACCTGTCGCAGACAAACAACGAAGCATCAATAAACTTGCTTCACTTGTTAATACAGGTAAAATCCCATCACCTTTTGGGTATTATTAATCCCAGACTTAATTAAACTGATATCATAAATGTCATGACATCATTAGAACACGAATAAAAATGTAAGATTTTCTCCAAACTAAAGAAACGGATCATCTAATAATCTTGTTATAAAATCCGATTTTCTCCGACAAAACCTATTACTTTCAA
>NC_090756.1:18492127-18499627 GCF_036898095.1 Palaemon carinicauda | reverse complement strand
CATTCTTTAATGGATTACTATATACAACGTGACTTCGATAAGATTAAATAAACATCAACTATCCATTTTTTTTTTCAGAATTGTAATATAAAATATCAATCTGGATTTATCAGTTGGAAAAATAATACTAATCCAACTGAGAGGGGGGGGGGGAATAACTCTGACAATTTAATCACATCAAGTTGAGTTTAATAAAAACTCAACTGGGGTCTTTCGTGTCACGGTTTCCCTCTTTTGAGTTGGGTAGGGAGACAGGAACAAAGGAGAAGGTTTGTTTACGTGTTTTGATGAGATTAAAATAATAAAGGAAAATCAATAAATAAAGGTAAGTTCTCGCTAATGGAGGAAGAGGGGGAGTTCCCTTCAACTGAGGAGGAGGGGCTAAGAAGACAAGGTAAGTGTGACAACAGATTATTATTATTATTAATATTATTATTATTATTATTATCATTATTAGCCAAGCTTCAACCATAGTTGGAAAAGCAGGATGTTATAAGCCCAAGGACTCCAACAGAGAAAAATAGCCCAGTAGGGAAAGGAGATATGGAAAGAAATAAACTATAAAAGAAGTAATGAACAATTAAAATAGTTATTATTAATAACAGATTAACATTAAATAAGGAAGAGAAATGAGATAGAATAGTGTGCCCGAGTATACCATCAAGCAAGAGAGATAGAGACAAACGGAATGAAAATGTAAATTCACTCCTGTCTAGTGAATACCCTGGTTCGATCCCTGTGGTTGGGGGGGGGGGGCGACAACTGTACTTTATATAGACTAAAGAGTTCCTCTCTTGACCTAAACAGTAAACCTTATTTCGAGGTTCAAATAGGTAAAGGGCAAATCATTGCACTGTCATATAGTTCTTCATGGACTGAACATGTCTATACAAGTACAGTTGAGATGGATGTGTGGGGTGACAAGAAGAGATAAGATACAGAATGAGGATTTTAGGGGTACCACAGGAGTTAGAGAACTATCAGATAAGATCCAAGAAAGTAGACTGTGGTGGTATGGTCATGTCATGAGAAGACATGAATAGTATATTGGGAGGAGAGTGATGGAAATGGAGGTTCAGGGAAGGAGGAGACCAAAGCGAAGGTGGATGGACTGTATCAAGGATGACCTTCGATCAAAGGGATTAACCGGTGATGAAGTGTGGGACAGAGGTAGATGGAGAAAGCTGGCCAGAAACATCGACCCACATAAAAGTGCAGACAAAGAAGAAGAAGTCCACAAACAAGCTCTCTCTCGACCAAAGCAAGGACCTAGGAAGGCCAGGCAATAGCTGCTGGTGACTCGCCAAATAGAGACACTTTCATCCCATGTTCAAAAAGAGATTCTATTAAACCAAAAGCGAGGCTCGAACTCAGATCCAACAGATTATGAGACATTACGGTATACAGTATAACGTATGACAATATCTATTTTAAGTTGTCACAAATAGACAAAAGAAAATATATATTAAACTAGTATTTAAATTAATAACTATAAATAACAACCCTTCATAAAATATCTTAAAAGCCTGACATTTTTTCCCGGATATAAAATAAATAAGAGTATGCATTAAGAAAATTAATATAGTTTTAAAAATAGGTTAGAGACAAAAATACCTCAGGGGATAAAATCTAATATCACTTTATAAGTAAGAGATATCACTTTCTATCAGACATCAAATAGATCTAATATTCAGTGTCTAGACCAGCGGGTATTTGTTATATATATATATATATATATATATATATATATATATATATATATATATATATATATATATAAATATATATGTATATATATATATATATACATATATATATATACACAGTATATATATTTACTTTACCCAGCTTCAGAGGAAAATGTTGATCTTCGCCGACGAAGTGAACAAAAGTTATTCAAATCACCAGATTTTTTTTTATTATTATTTTATGAGAGACTTTTTCATAGTTAGTCGGTTACTTATTAATTTTACTTTTTTTTTCTTTTTTCCATTTTTTTCTATTTCTCTTCTTGTCTTTATTGTTTACTTTACAGTATATTGATATTTATTATAACTATAGCTATACAATAAAAATAATGTTAATGATAATAATAATAATAATAATAATAATAATAATAATAATAAAAACAATAATAATAATAAAGCTACGGATGGATTTCAATTTTATTGGCAGATATGATAATAATAAAAATAATAATAATAATAATAATAATAATAATAATAATAAGAATAACAATAATAAAATATTATCATCACTATTATCGTTACTGAGATATTAAAAATTGCAAAATATTCCTTTCAAAAATATTTTGAATCATCACTTATATAAACAAACAAATTGCATCATAATGTATTCGCCAACTTCACCCAAAAGGAACTACTAAGGAAATGCACATACAAATAACATACAAACAAACGCACATGGAAAACAACAAACCATTTCACAACCAGAAGAGCAAAGGCAATTAAACATTCATTAATAAAATGTACAACAGCCGCAGATATTACAATCATAAATCACATTTCAAGTTACAGGAAATGTCAACATTCAACCACAAAAAATACAAAAATACAAAAATACAAGAATACAAAATTATTACCCTCAGGAAACACGACGTATAACGAAGAGAAACTGGAATAAGATGACTAATAAAAAAAGGTAATAAAAAAGCGAATAAATAAACCTGGAATAACACAGGAAAGGCAGCAGGTGAATTACCTGGATGTGTCTGTATCCAGATTCTCATCATAATTCAAGAGTTGCATGTTGCAACTGATAGACCTTCATGGGGTAAACAGACCTGAGAATTGTGAGGAAAGGAAAGTATATTGTTTGCTCTTGCAATTTTCCTGGTTTTTTTTTTTATTTCGCTTTGTTTATCATGCCATTTTCCTTGTCATGTTTTATCATTCTTTGTATATTTTTTTCCTATTTGAGTCTGTCTTCGTAAGGTAGTAATTTACTTCTTTTTTTCAAGGCTTTTTCGAGTATTAAATGCAATGAATTATAATTCTATTTCTAATTTTTTTTTTTTTTTAGACCTTTGATTTTTTTCAGGGTGGGGACTTTACTCTGTTATAAATTCATAATAAGTAAAATTTGCTAAAAAAATCTATTGTAAAATCATATAATTAAAATAAGGAAAATGAAAACTTCATGTCAATACAAAAATTAACCTTTATTTAAGTAGAATTGTGGCTACACCACACTTTACATTACTCTTACTAAAACTCAACTTTTCGAACTATTCCTTCCATGGTGAGTTATCTAACTGCCCTCATTCTTCTTTCACCCATCTTCGCTACTCTCTTTAATGTTTATCCTTTATTATACCTTGACCTTCCTTATCAAGATACGTTTTTAGGACTTGATACGCCAAAAGCATGTTGCAAGATACGTTAATCTTAATGTCATACATAGTATGCAAGGCAAACACACGCACATACACAGACGCATACAAACACACACATGCGCATACATACATATATATATATATATATATATATATATATATATATATATATATACATATGTATATATATACATATATATATATATATATATATATATATATATATATATATATATATTCATTATGATCCCGTGGTCTGTGAACCAATATACAGTATTATATATTACGATTGGCAAGCTATACAACCTCTCGAGTTCCAAACTCACCTGTTTGTTTTTACCTTAACACTGTTAGACTAGAAAATATTAATACCCTAATTCTGAGAAAGTCATATTACTCCCCGACAGCAATATTTAAAAACACTGAATATTCAAAAGTCTCTTAAATACACTCAAAACAAAACTCGGAAATTATTCAAAACAACCTCTTACTATGATTTCTTAACAGGGATACGAGTGAGTACTGAAATAAACGCTGGTGATTGAAATAATATCCTCTTTACCAAAAATAGTTAATTTACATACCAACTTTACACATACATGAGAGGAGCTCACCTTAGGAGCTGGCTATCCACCTCAAATACAAAAATGAAATATACAAATAAAATACATTAATAGATTATTTACTCTACACTAGACCAGCTTCGTAAGAATATATATATATATATATATATATATATATATATATATATATATATATATATATACATATATACATATATATATATATATATATATATATATATATATATATATATACAGAGAGCGAGAGAGAGAGAGAGAGAGAGAGAGAGAGAGAGAGAGGGAGAGAGAGAGAGAGAGTTATCTTAAATATTGACATATGAAATAATCTATTATTGATCTATTTATAACAGTCATTAATGGCTTATACTGTCGCAGACAAGGTAAAATTCCAAAACTTTTTGGTTATTATTATCCCCAGACTTGATTAAACTGATATCATAAACGACATGACATCACTAAAACACAAATAAAAATGTAAAATTTTCTCCAGAAACGGATCAACTAATAATCTTATATTATAAAAGCCGATTTTCTCCGACAAAACCTATTACTTTCAATGGATTCTTTTTCTCAGATAAAAATATAATAAACATCTATTTTTCCTTATATGAATGAAGATAGGAAAAGAACAAACCTCCAGGGGAAATTGAGCTATAAAATGAGGATAAAATCTACAGAACTAATTACTACTTACGTAGTTATATCCGATTCCTATCGAAGAAAATCTAATATTTTCATGTCCTTATTTTATCTAATCCGTTTTTGAGCTGATATCATATGTCAGAAGGTCATATCGTACACGTATGAGTCTGGTATTAGATAATTGTTTTCATTTATTGGTTGATTATTCCTCATTTTTATTTATTTTTATCTTCAACATGGTTCGCTTTAAAGAGGTTGAAGAGACAAGTTGGTATGAGAGAGAGGTGGGGAGATGACTATGACTTAAGGCTGGGATTATCTATCTATCTATCTATGCAACCCTGGGGTCGCCTTTATATATGAAACTTAGCTACTTCCAGAAGATTCCAGGACAGAGGTCTGGTATCTTGGAGGCTGGGCTAATGGTGTCAGAGTTACCAAGTATTGCTCCCTCGAACGCGCACTCGCGTAATGCCAGACGGTGCAATCTTGAGTGAAGCCGCTCAAACTGCTGCAGTGCTGTGATTTTTTCAAACATGAAACAGTCTGGCGGCAGCTGCAGCGGTTGGAGGCTTCTCGCGCCTCCTGTCTGGCCACCTACATAAGATACCTTAGGATTCAATTTGCCACGGGAACTTCTTCCCGCTAACCGCACCGCTAGCCACGCTTGGTGTGGCCGAGCCCTCAGTCAGCTAGCTCCGCCCAACCTTTGTCCCCGAAATAAAGAAAAGATAACATCTATCACTACGATTTTCAAGATTTTTCCAAACCACATAGCAGACAAATGAATTGCGTAGGTCCTCACAAACATGACGCAATACCTCATAAAAATATAAAAGAACATTACATAAGCCCTTGTTTCTATCTCATATGGCTTACATAACACTCTCAAACAGCTTACAGAAGACTTTGGAACAAACATTTATGAAATAAAAAGTTAATTCTTAAAAATGACGTAAATTTACATATACTTACTTGAATAAAGAATACAATGAAATTAACGACGAAAGTCTTACGCAATTTGCATGAAAAACTTAAATGTACATGAAAGGAACTTATCTCATTTATGAAAGCAAATAAAATCATAAAGCACTCTACTGTATTTTCTCTACACTTGACCAGCTTCATAAGAATATGTATGTATATATATATATATATATATATATGATTATATATATATATATATATATATATATATATATATATATTTATATATATACAGAGAGAGAGAGAGAGAGAGAGAGAGAGAGAGAGAGAGAGAGAGAGAGAGAGATGAAGTAATCTATTATGGTTCTCTTTATAACAAAACTGTAATTAATGGCTTACACCTGTCGCAGACAAACAACGAAGCATCAATAAACTTGCTTTACTTGTTAATGCAGGTAAAATCCCAACACCTTTTGGGTATTATTAATCCCAGACTTATTATTAATCCCAGACTTAATTAAACTGATATCATAAACGTCATGACATCATTAAAACACGAATAAAAATGTAAGATTTTCTCCAAGCTAAAGAAACGGATCAACTAATAATCTTGTTATAAAATCCGATTTTCTTCGACAAAACCTATTACTTTCAATGGATTTTTTTACCTCAGATAAAAATCTAATCAATGTCTCTTTTTCCTTATATAAATGGAGATATGAAAAGATCACACCTTCAGGGGAAACTGCGCTATAAAAACGAGGATAAAATCTACAAAACCGATTACTAAGAGCGCAGTAGTATCGGATTCCCATCGAACAAAATCTAATATTCTTAACTTCTTTTTTTTTTTGCATCCGCAAACGAACTTGGAAGGAGGTTATGTTTTACCACACTGTTTGTGTGTGTGTGTTTGTTTGTGTTTGTTTGTGAACAGCTTCCCGGCCACAATTTTAATCGCAGAGGAATAAAACTTGCAGGGATTAACTGTTATGTATAAAGCTGGGTATAATTAAATTTTGGAAGGTCAATGCCAAAGGTCAAGGTCAAGCAAAAGGTCCAATTCACGTAATTAGCCATAAAATTGGACATCGTTGTCACAAAGACTTCAAACTTGGCACATATTTGAGTGTATGAAAATCCACGCCAATTAATACAAGTTAAGGTGAAAGGTCAAGGTCAAGACGAGGGATATGAATACGCTGCCGTGGCGGAGGTCTGCGCTCTACTGGGAACCCCTCTAATTCTTTATCTAATCCGTCTTTCAGCTGATGTCAGCAGGTCATATCGTACACGTATGAGTCTTACATTAGATAATTGTGTCCATTTGTATGTTCATTATTTCTCATTTATTCAATTTTGCGTTCAATATGATTAGTAATGGTCAGTAATTATATATGGCAGATTACCAGGATATAAATTATATCAGTACTAAGAGAATTTATATTGTTAAGTTACGATGATAATCATAATCATAATAATAATTCCTTTGGGAGCACCCAAGACTTATAACACACACAAACACACACACACACACACACACATATATATATATATATATATATATATATATATATATATATATATATATATATATATATATATATATATATATATATATATATATAAACATATGTGTATATGTACATTATAAAATATAGCTATGAGAGAGAGAGAGAGAGAGAGAGAGAGAGAGAGAGAGAGAGAGAGAGAGAGAGAGAGAGAGAGAGACACTTTACCTTTCTGGCAACATTCTTTAATGGATTACTTTATACAACGTGACTTCGATAAGATTAAATAAACATCAAATATCCATTTTTTTTCCAGAATTGTTATATAAAATATCAATCTGGATTTATCAGTTGGAAAAATAATACTAATCCAACTGAGAGGGGGGGGGGGGAATAACTCTGACAATTTAATCACATCAAGTTGAGTTTAATAAAAACTCAACTGGGGTCTTTCGTGTCACGGTTTCCCTCTTTTGAGTTG
>NC_090756.1:18484627-18487127 GCF_036898095.1 Palaemon carinicauda | reverse complement strand
TAGAGACTAACTATATAAACACGTTCAGCGCCCAAGCCCGTCTCCACAGAAGCTAAGACCAAGGAAGGCTAGGCAATAGCTGCTGATGACTCAGCAGATAGACCTATAGGCTCCCCTAAACCACCCATCCTTAGCTCATAAGGATGGTGAGGTGGCAGCGACCAAATAAACTAACGAGTTTGAGCGGGACTGGCGTTCACCAGTCAGGGACGTTACCACATCGGCCACCACAGCTCTTCCATTGGTTTTTACTTTTATGCTTATTATTATTATTATTATCATTATTATTATTATTATTATTAGCTAAACTACAACCATAGTTGTAAAAGCAGATGCTATAACCCCAGTCTCCAGCAGAGAAAAATAACCTAGTGAGGAAAGGAAATATGAAAATAAATAAACCATATGAGATGTAATGAATGCATATAAAATATCTTAAGATTCGTAACATTAAAACAGAATGGCAATATATAAACTATGAAGAGAGATTTGTGTACACCTGTTCAACATAAAAACATCTGCTGAAACTTTGAACTTCTGAAGTTCCACCGATTCATCTGCCCAGTTATGAAGATCATTCTACATTCTGGTCACAGCTGGAATAAAATTTCTAGAATACTATATAGTACTGAGCCTTATGATAGAGAAGGCATGAGTGTGAGAATTAATTTGAATGCAGATGATGATAAGAATTATGAAGAATCTTATGCATCACGCATAACATAATGAACTAATTGAACAGCGATGCCAGAGATGAATATCAAGATAAACGCAAATTTTTGTCCAATAAATTTTTGTCCAATAAATTGAGAATCAGCAACTGCAGACCAGACAGGAGAACAATACTCGAAACAAGGTTTAAAGGTTTAAAGGCCGCTAATGAATAAGAGTGGCAAGGGACAGTGACATTGCCCTGCGAAGCAGGACAATGCCCAAGAGACTGACCATAAATTTATATACATAGGATCAGCGTCCAAGCCCGCTCTACACCGAAGCTAGGATCAAGGAAGGACAGGCAGTGGTTGCTGATGACTCAGTAGGTTGACCTATAGGCCCCCCGATACCCCCAATCCTTAGCTCACAAGGATGGTGAGGTTGCAGCGACCAAAGAAACTAAGGAATTTGAGAGGGACTCGAACCGAAGTCTGGCGTTCACCACAAACACTTCTTCAGAATAGATTTTCTTTATTCATCAAATTATTGATCACAGAAAATCTTACAGGACTTTGTCAACAAGCCATTTTTTTCCGCAATTGAAGAAGACACTGACCGAATATGTCTCTCTAAAGTAAATTTGCTGTCAAGACTTACACGTAAAATCTTAAAGGAGTTGTGTAGAGTTAAAGAGACATTATCAATGCAGAGATCTTGATGTTGTGGAGCCACTGTCCTCGACCTACTTACAATCATATGACTGCTTTCCTACTTTTATTTCTTTGCTTTTATTGTGTTTAATCTCGTCCTTCTCCGATTTTTTTTTTCATCTCATTCCCCCCTCTCTAATTATTTCATTCTTGACCTTCTATACTTTATTATTTGCTCAATTGTTTTGTAATTTCTTCCTCCTCCTTATTCTATTCTTATCCTTCTTGTCCTTTTCATTCTTTTCTTTTCTTATTTTTTGCTGTTCCTAAGGAGATAATGGGAAGAGATTTATTACCCGAAGTTAAAAAAATACAAAAAAATTGAATAAACAAAAACAAAACAAAAACCAATGAAACTCCAAAAAATAAAACAAAATAAACAGCAATAAAACAACAGCAAAATAAACAAACAACCAGAATAAAAAGTCTTGAAATATAATACATAGGAAACCCAGATAAAAAGAAGACATATTAGTAATAATTGCAACCACAAGGGGAGAGAGAGAGAGAGAGAGAGAGAGAGAGAGAGAGAGAGAGAGAGAGAGAGAGAGAGAGAGAGAGAGACTGCATCTCCATTAGATAATTTTGAGAGATAATTAGATATATTAACTGTCTCGTCTTCCACCAATTTCATTTGCTTGTCTGTGATACTCCTCGTGGCCCCCTTCCCCTGCCTGGCACACCATCAAATTTGCACGCGCGCACACAAACACACACACACACACACATATATATATATATATATATATATATATATATATATATATATATACATATATATATATATATATGTGTGTGTGTATATGCATATATTATCATTATTATTATTATTATTATTATTATTAAATGCTAAACTATAACCCTAGTTGGAAAAGCAGGATGCTATAAGCCCAGGGGCACCATCAGGGAAAATAGCCCATAGAGGAAAAGAAACAAGAAAAAAATAAAATATTTTAAGAACAATGACAACATTAAAATGAATATTTCCTATATAAATTATAAAAACTTTAAAAGAACAAGAGGAAGAGAAATTAGATAGAATAGTGTGCCCGAGTGTACCCTCAAGCAAGAGAACTCTAACCCAAGACAGTGGAAGACCATGGTACAGAGGCTATGGTACTACCCAAGACTAAAGA
>NC_090756.1:18469364-18474364 GCF_036898095.1 Palaemon carinicauda | reverse complement strand
TTGATGTCTCGTAATATGTTGGCTCTGAGTTCGAGCCTCGCTTTCGGTTTAATAGAATTTCCTTTTGAACATGGGATGAGAGTGTCTCTACTTACCGAGTCACCAGCAGCTATTACCTGGGCTTCCCAGGTCGTTGCTTGGGTCGAGAGAGAGCTTGTTTGTGGACTTCTTCTTTATCTGCACTTTTATGTGGGGTCGATGTTTCTGGCCAGCGTTCTCCATCTACCTCTGTCCCACACTTCATCACCGGTTAATCCCTTTGATCGAAGGTCATCCTTGATACAGTCCATCCACCTTCGCTTTGGTCTCCTCCTTCCCTGTACCTCCATTTCCATCACTCTACTATTCTTGTTTTCTCATGACATGACCATACCACCTCGGTCTACTTTCTTGGATCTTATCTGATAGTTTTCTAACTCCTGTGGTACCCCTAATTTTACTCATTCTGTATCCTATCTCTTCTTGTCACCTCACACATCCATCTCAACTGTACTTGTATAGACATGTTCAGTCCATGAAGAACTATATGACAGTGCAATGATTTGCCCTTTACCTATTTGAACCTCGAAATAAGGTTTACTGTTCAGGTCAAGAGAGGAACCCTTTATTCTATATAAAGTACAAGTGTTGCCCCCCCCCCCAACCACAGGGATCGAACCAGGGTATTCACTAGACAGGACGAATTTACATTTTCATTCCGTTTGTGTCTCTATCTCTCTTGCTTGAGGGTATACTCGGGCACACTATTCTATCTCATTTCTCTTCCTCTTGTCTTTTAGAAGTTTTTATAGTTTTTATATGAAAGTTCTAATTTAATGTTAATTTGTTATTAAAAATAGCTATTTTAATTGTTCATTACTTCTTTTATAGTTTATTTCTTTCCATATCTCCTTTCTCTACTGGGCTATTTTTCTCTGTTGGAGTCCTTGGGCTTATAACATCCTGCTTTTCCAACTATGGTTGTAGCTTGGCTAATAATAATAATAATAGTAATAATAAAGATAATAATAACAATCTGTTTGTCCCACTTACTTTGTCTTCTTAGCTCCTCTTCCTCAGTATAAGGGAACTCCCCCTCTTCCTCCATTAGCGTGAACTTACCTTGTTTTATTCATTTTCCTTTATTATTTTAATCTCATCAAAACACGTAAACAAACCTTCTCCTTTGTTCCTGTCTCCCTACCCAACTCAAAAGAGGGAAACCGTGACACGAAAGACCCCAGTTGAGTTTTTATTAAACTCAACTTGATGTAATTAAATTGTCAGAGTTATTTCCCCCCCCCCCTCAGTTGGATTAGTATTATATTTCCAACTGATAAATCCAGATTGATATTTTATATTACAATTCTGAAAAAAAAATGGATATTTGATGTTTATTTAATCCTATCGAAGTCACGTTGTATAAAGTAATCCATTAAAGAATGTTGCCAGAAAGGTAAAGTCTCTCTCTCTCTCTCTCTCTCTCTCTCTCTCTCTCTCTCTCTCTCTCTCTCTCTCTCTCTCATCTCCTATAACTATCCGGTAAATTGAGATATCTTTTATAATGTACACACATACACATATATATATACATATATATATATACATATAAATAAATATACGGTATATATGCATGCGTGTGTATGTTATATCAGTCATGGGTGCCTCCAAATGAATTGTTGTTATTATTATTATTATTATTATTATTATTAATAATGTTGTCATCGTAACTGTTAACA
The DNA here is from genome assembly GCF_036898095.1 of Palaemon carinicauda. Taxonomy (NCBI): domain Eukaryota; kingdom Metazoa; phylum Arthropoda; class Malacostraca; order Decapoda; family Palaemonidae; genus Palaemon; species Palaemon carinicauda. Next base: position 18,472,646 of record NC_090756.1, on the reverse strand, counting down.
CTACAAATTCTCTGTAGTACTGATATTATAATGTATATCCCGGAAATCACCCATATATAATAAGTACTGACCATTACCAACTTGCCTCTTCAACCTCTCTAAAGCGAACCATATTGAACACAAATTTAAATATATGATAAATAATCAAGAAATAAATGAACTTAATTATCTAATGCCAGACTCATACGTGTACGATATGACCTTCTGACATATGATATCACCTCAAAAATGGATTAGATAAAAAACTAGAGTGGCTCTCAGTAGAGCGCAGACCTCCACCATGGCAGCTTATTTATCTCCCTTGTCTTGACCTTGACCTTTCACCTTAACTTGTATTAATTGGCGTTGATTTTCATACACAAATATGAACCAAGTTTGAATTCTCTGAGACAACGATGCCCAAACTTGTGGCTGATTATGTGAATTGGACATTTTGCTTGACCTTTGACATTGACCTTCCAGAATTTAATCATTTCCAGCTTTTTACATAACAGTTAATCCCTGCAAGTTTTATTCCTCTACGATTAAAATTGTGGTTGGGAAGCTGTTCACAAACAAACACAAACAAACAAACAAACACACAAACGGTGTGGTAAAACATAACCTCCTTCCAAGTTCGTTTGTGGATCTAAAAAAAAGAACTTAAGAATATTAGATTTTGTTCGATGGGAATCCGATATTACTGAGCTTGTAGTAATTAGTTTTGTAGATTTTATCCTCATTTTTTATAGCGCAATTTCCCCTGGAGGTGTGATCTCTTCATATCTCCATTTATATAAGGAAAAAAAGGCCATTTATTAGATTTTTATCTGAGGAAAAAAATCCATTGAAAGTAATAGGTTTTGTCGAGAAAATCGGATTTTATAACATAAGATGATTAGTTGATCCGTTTCTTTAGTTTGGAGAAAATCTCACATTTTTATTCGTGTTTTAATGATGTCATGACGTTTATGATATCAGTTTAATTAAGTCTGGGATTAACGATAATAAAAAGGTTTTGGGATTTTACCTGCATTAACAAGTAAAGCAAGTTTATTGACGCTTCGTAGTTTGTCTGCGACAGGTATAAGCCATTAATTACAGTATGTTATAAATAGAACCATAATAAATTATTTCATCTCTCTCTCTCTCTCTCTCTCTCTCTCTCTCTCTCTCTCTCTCTCTCTCTCTCTCTTTATAAATATACACACAGATATATATATATATATATATATATATAATATATATATATATATATATATATATATATATATATATATATATATATATATCTATATATATATATATATATATATATATATATATATATATATATATATTTTATTTATCAGTCACAAAACTGCACGTGACAGATATTAAAGTGTAAAATCCACAGGAAACAGGAAAGGAAAAGACTAGGTACCTGGTCTTTTCCTTTCCTGTTTCCTGTGGATTTTACACTTTATATATATATATATATATATATATATATATATATATATATATATATATATATATATATATATATATATTCTTATGAAGCTGGCTAAGTGTAAATACAGTAGATAGCTTTATGATTTTATTTGTTTTCATAAATGAGATGAGTTCCTTTCTTGTAGATTAAAGTTTATCATGTAAATTGCGTAAGACTTTCGTCGTTAATTTCATTGTATTCTTTATTCAAGTAAGTATATGTAAATTTACGTTATTTTTAAGAATTGACTTTTTATTTCATATATGTTTGTTACAAAGTCTTATGTAATCTGTTTGAGAGTGTTATTTAACCCATATGAGATAGGAACAAGGGCTTATGTAATGTTCTTTTAGATTTTTCTGAGATATTGTGTCATGTTTGTGAGGACATACGCAACTCATTTGTCTGCCATGTGCTTTGGAAAATTCTCGAAAAACCTAGTGATAGATGTTAACTTTTCTTTATTTCGGGGACAAAGGTTGGGCAGAGCTAGCTGATTGAGGGCTCGGCCACACCAAGCGTGGCTAGCGGTGCGGTTAGCGGGAATCGTTCCGGTGCCAGACGTCTGAATTTTGCGAAGACTGGGGGTCCCGTCGTCTTGATATGGTGATAAATACCGTGCTTGGCAGGAACCGTGGGCGTTTGGCGAAGTTCTGGACGGAAAAGTTCCGGGTACGACATGAGGAGGTGGGCGTAGGCATCCGTGGGTGCGCTGATGTGGAGAGCGAGGGTAGAGGGGGCGGGTTGAAGAGGTGTCGACAAGTACGAGTCTGCGTTGACCAATCGTCGGTGGGCGACATCGACCAGAAGGTGGAAATGAGAGAGGAAATCCGCACCGAGGATTGGCATTGTGACGTCAGCAACGAGAAACTTCCAATTGAATTTACCGTTTCCGAACGATAATGTGAGGTTCTCGTAACCGTAGGTGGGTATTGCAGATCCGTTGGCAGCTACCAAACGGACGTCGGCAGATGCAGATAGACTACGTCGTGCCTTGAAGATTTTCCTTGGCAAAAGAGAACGACAAGCACCCGTGTCTACCTAAAATCGCACGCCCGTTCCTGCATCCTGTAAAAAGAAAAGATTAGAAACACGGGAGGCCACCGCCACGAGCGATGGCCTACTTACACGTTTTTTGGCCACTGACAATCTTTGGCACATTTCTTCGCGGTTGCCCCGAATCTGAAGTGGTAGTAGCAAAACTGCGGCGGATGGGAGGTAGTAAGTGGCTGTAGAAGTCGTTCGTTGGGGCGCGAGCGATTGGTGGGTGGTGGGCGGCTTTGTCGCTGCTTCGCCACGTCACGGGGTAGGCGTGTATGTCCTACAGCATTCATGTCAGCTTCAGTTGACGTTGAATAGGCATCCTCTTCGTCAGGGGTGGAGGCGTTGATGGAGGTCTTGAAGTGGCTGTCCATAAGGGCGTCGGCTTTGGTCATCAAGTCCTTTATGGGTAAACTATCGACATCGGGTATGGCAGCGCGTATAGGTCCGGGTAAACGGCGTATCCAAAGGGCACGAAGTAGGTTCACCTCACGAGGAGAGCCGTCTGCGGCAGGTTGAAGGCGAGCGATACTGGTCATTTCCCTGAGGGCAAGCGAAGCCCTTTGGTCCCCCAACGGTTGTTGCGAGAGCTGAAAAAGCTTTGCTATACGGGCGGCTGGCGACGGCGGGTACTGCTGCAGAAAGTATGTTTTGAGGGCGTCATACGCTATTGGGGTGTCTCTTTATTCACAAAGCCAGTCGGATATTTCTGGGAAGGTGTCCTCGGGTATCGCCGCGAGAACATAATCCGCTTTGGTGGTTGAGCGAGTCACGCCCCTGATGCGAAA
>NC_090756.1:18461864-18464364 GCF_036898095.1 Palaemon carinicauda | reverse complement strand
CTCTATTTTTTACTACTCCCCTAACTTCCCCCAAACACTTTGCATCCTTCAATCACTCTCTGGCGTACATCTGCTTCCACTCCACCATTTGCTGCAACAACAGACCCCAAGTATTTAAACTGATCCACCTCCTCAAGTAACTCTCCATTCAACATGACATTCAACCTCGCACTACCTTCCCTTCTTGTACCTCTCATAACCTTACTCTTATCCACATTAACTCTCAACTTCCTTCTCTCACACACCCTTCCAAATTCTGTCACTAATCGGCCAAGCTTCTCTTCTGTGTCTACAACCAGTACAGTATCATCCGCAAACAACAACTGATTTACCTCCCATTCATGGTCATTCTCGTCTACCAGTTTTAATCCTCGTCCAAGCACTCGAGCATTCACCTCTCTCACCACTCCATCAACATACAAGTTAAACAACCACGGTGACATCACACATCCCTGTCATAGCCCCACTCTCACCGGAAACCAATCGCTTACTTCATTTCCTATCCTAACACATGCTTTACTACCTTTGTAGAAACTTTTCACTGCTTGCAACAACCTTCCACCAACTCCATATAACCTCATCACATTCCACATTGCTTCCCTATCAACTCTTATCATCGCTTTCTCCAGATCCATAAACGCAACATGCACCTCTTATCTTTTGCTAAATATATATATATATATATATATATATATATATATAAATTATATATATATACATATATATAAAACAGAAATACCCCTACTGTGTTCAAGCGTCTACCCCACGTACATGATACAAATTGTCTTTTATAGAGTGGGATATGTAATATATAAAGAAAAAAAGTAAGTATAAAACTTGGGAGAAATGCAAGAAAAGTTTAAAAAAACTAGGAATTTTAATGAAGACAAGATGTTATTAGTCATTTATTAAGAAAAAACGTTAAGAATAAATGGAAATAAAGATGGGAAAAATATGGAAGTTATAAGAGACTTTAATAGTAATTTCAGAACATTTTTAAAGGTATTAAATTTTGTAGTTTTCAAAATATGCAGAAGAAAATATAAGAAATATAGTAGAAGGTTGTTATTAAAGTATATTATTGTTATTATCATTATTATTATTATTATTATTATTATTATTATTATTATTATTTTTGTTATTATTATTATTATTATTATCATCTAAGCTACTTTTCCTATTTGGAAAAGTAGGATGCTATAAGCCCTATGGCTCCAGCAGGGAAAATATCCCATCGACGAAAAAAAATAAGGAAATAGGTAAATTTCATATGAGAAGTAATGAATAGGTAATATTAAGTATTTTAAGACCTGTGAAAAATTTAATATAGACCTGTCATATATAAACTGTGTAGAGAGATTTTTGTCAACCAGTTCAAAATAGATTCGCTTCCAGTTTTAAAAGGAAATTTTCCATTCAAGAAAAAATCTATATAATATAGATATATATCCAAGGAAAACTGTCATTATGTTAAAATGAAACTGTTTAAACATTTTCGAAAAAAATATTGTAAATGTTACTTAAAAATGCACAAGTTCAGAAAAAAATGATCAAAAGAAAAGTCTGAGAGTCAATTATGAAATGAGTTTGAGTATAATGGCCCGAGCAACGAAAGGGGTTAGAAATTGAGAGGAAAGTCTAGTCCCCTGAGGATTGAGAAAGTTGATCTCTCACAGAGAGGGGTTGAAGAGCCTTACCTCCCCTCACCCCTTTCCCCTTCCCCCTTCCTCTCCCTAACCATCTTTGACTTGTTAAGTGGGGGATGAGGTGTCCTTCGATCCCTCTTCACCGTCTCGAGGGGAATACGATGAAACACCTTCAGGTCCCCTCTTGTTCCCTCTTGTTCCCCTCTTGTTTCCCCTCGAAAGAGAGGCGAGTTATTCCCCAGCGGGTGATGGGAGAGCTCTTCCCCTTTTTGGGGCTGGTGGCCAGCCTCAGGGCTCTTGGGGAGACTTTAAAAGGTCTATTTTGGTGGTGATCTTAAAATCAGGAATTTTGCATTCTGTGGACACCAGGGCTCACTCGGTCCACTGAGGGAAATGACCATGACCCCGTTTTATTGACAGATTGTATATGTGTTTCCGTCATATTTAATTGACAGGTAATATTTTAGTTTATGTATTTTAATTTCAGATAATACTTTAGTTTATGTATTTTAATTGCAGATAATACTTTAGTTTATGTATTTTAATTGCAGATAATATTTTAGTTTATGTATTTTAATTGCAGATAATATTTTAGTTTATGTATTTTAATTGCAGATAATATTTTAGTTTATGTATTTTCATTGCAGATAATATTTTAGTTTATGTATTTTAATTGCAGATAATATTTTAGTTTATGTATATTAATTGCAGATATTTTAGTTTATGTATTTTAATTGCAGATAATATTTTAGTTTATGTATTTTAATTGCAGATAATATTTTAGTTTATGTATTTTAATTGCAGATAATATTTTAGTTTATGTATTTTAATTGCAGATAATATTTTAGTTTACG